>NC_083647.1:26448423-26483423 GCF_963576545.1 Limanda limanda | reverse complement strand
TTGCACAGTATTTGCAAATGTACACAGCCTTTCCTTCTACATTGGATGAGGTGAAATGTCTCCACACATGAGAGAGTGCACGTGGCATTGTTCTGTAGAATAAGATGAGAAAAAAGTTTGTAAAAAAAACACTAATGCAATGCCAGAGATATAAATAGTTAGCCAAACAATTGGAATCGTCTGTAAACATATTTTACAATTGATGGATAAATGAATGGAAATAGTCTAGATGAACAGATGAACAATCCTCAATCAGCATGCTAATATATTTTCCCAGTAATATCATGGAAACTTACCTGACTAGTCCTGCACTCTACAGCAGGCCTCAGTAGTCCTGCTGTAGAGTGAAGCATGCTGGGAGTTATCTGTGCATGTGATGGAAGAATGACCAGTGGAGGGTTGAAACTCAACGTTCCATACATCTTTAAAATAGAGTTTTGAATGATGTTTTTATTGCTCAGCTTTTAATTTGCATATTTTTTTTTTCAAAATTCCCAAAATTCCCGAGCTTAATATTCCTGTGGAAAGTTTCCGGAAAGTTTCCTGAAATTTACCGGAAACTTTCCGCCCCTTTGCAACCCTATACATAACAACACATGGTGTAAATAAAGATGGACGACACGTCTCTACTTTTTCCTGTTGTATAGAAATGTGCGAGCGCGTCCATCTTGACCTCTGACCTCCTCTGGAGTCTGTGCAGCAGCGTTCGGGGGGGCGGCTGCAGGGCGGAGGTCACGTGCACTAATTCATTGATGTGATTTTTCAGGCTGTGAAGCAGGTGCACGAGTCTCTGCAGCTGCAGGTCGAGCAGGTCAACGCTCTGCTGGAGGAGGCGGAGCTTCACAAGCTGCCGCCCTCCCTCCTCCACCAGGCCTCACAGCTGCAGGTACATGTCTCTCCTGGGTTTGGTGTTTGGAAATGTAAGTGCAGCTGAATAAGAGACGATTCTTTGCTCGCCCCTCCTGTGCAGGGTGAGCTGGACACGTCCCTGGGGGGGGCGGGCTCCTGCTGTGAGGAGCTGAGGAGCAGCGTGGAGCTGCAGCAGATGCACGAGCGGCTGGTCCTCAGCCTGGAGGAGCTGCTCACTCTGGGATCTGAACGCCTGGCGCCGGACACGGAGCTGAGGAGCAGAGCTCGGCTGCAGCTGCAGATCCAAGCTCACACGGTCAGTGGGAGGAAGAGGAAGAGGAAGAGGAAGAGGAGGAGTTTAATAAAACTTACAAACATCATCTTTCAACTCAAAGCTCTGTTTCTCTCATCAGAAGTTCTTCCAGTTCCTGGGCCATCGCTCCAGGACCCTGCAGTACCTGACCTGCAGACTCCCAGAGGACGCCCTCCAGAGGCGGGGGGGCGTCCTGGCGGGCCTGCAGGACCAGGTGGCCCGGCAGCAGCAGAGCGCTCTGGAGACAGGAACCAGGATGCAGGAAACATATCAGGTTTTTATATTCAAACACTGGAAAAACTCTGAGCAAAGCTTTATTTTGGACGTTTTGCAGATTGATGAAGACGATATTTAATCTGTGAAACAGTAGAATTCATTCCGACTCATCAGAAAACCTCTGACATCATCATTCTGTGTCAGGTGTGGTGTCAGTGGGAGGAGGACGTTGCCTGGGCCGACGCCCTGCTGAAGGAAACTACATCTCCCAGGATGCACCAGGGTGGGGACAGTGAGGAGCTGTTATCTGAGGAGCTCTCTGGCCTCCAGGTAATTTTCTGTGAATACATGTGTTCTTCCTGACCCACACGGGGCTGATTCTGATTCACCGGAGGACAAAGTGCATTTTGCAATTTTCCGTTGTGCTCATTTGGGCGCTCTCTGCATGCCGTACTTTGTCCATTGCACTCAACATCCTAATTGGCTCAATTACACACAAGCGGATTGGTTGTTTTCTGTAGGAGAACATGATGTTCCTGGACTTCAATGCGAGTTATTAGCCGAGCGGAGGCTTCGACTAGAATTCATTTGGGTTCATGTCCCTCGGTGCTCGGCTCTGGGATTGGAAACATTACCTGCTGTCCAGAATTATCTCTTATGGAACTTAAGCATTAGTTTAAAGTTGTTTTAGATGTGCTCAAAAGTCCAGACATTTTCCAGAGGTTCTATATGAGAGAAGACATCCTGCAGCACCCTAGTGTCTGTAACATGTTGTAATTAGTCCAAAATACAGCGAGTGGACGTGTGCAGAGGTGTCAAGTAACAAAGTACAAATACTTCGTTACCTTACTTAAGTAGAAATGTTGGGTATCTATACTTTACTGGAGTATTTATTTTTCAGACGACTTTTTACTTCTACTTCTTACATTTTCACGTAAATATCTGTACTTTCTACTCCTTACATTTAAAAAATAGCCTTAATTTTTAATTAATTAATTTTGGCTTGTTTTCATTCCGGTTTGTCATCGTTCAAAAACACACAAAAAAAGGCAACACGACCTTACGACTTTTACTTCCTCTAGATAGTCAAGTTTGATTATTGGTAGTGTTGAGTCCAAAGGTCTCTAACCCAAACAATATATGTATTTGCATTGTAATAAATTTGTATAATTTTCAATGGGCATATTTGCAGTTCAAACGGGTAGCCTAGTGCATCCCACATTTTTCAACATAACATTTTAATATAACATTATAGTCATAATGGCCTTTAGAAAAATGTGTTTTTTGGAGGAGGGGGGGTAGTGCACTATAGGCCCCTGAGACGCGGCTTAAGAGTTTGTCCTTAATGGAAAAATGTTTTCCCTTACATTACTTTTACTTTTATACTTTAAGTAGTTTTGAAACCAGTACTTTTACACTTTTACTTAAGTAAAAAGCTTGAGTTGATGCTTCAACTTCTACAAAAGTATTTCTAAACCCTAGTATCTATACTTCTACTTGAGTAATGAATGTGAATACTTTTGACACCTCTGGACGTGTGGACGAGGTTTCTAACACGTGATGGACGTGAAACCTGAAGAACACAAAGATCTCAGGATGAAGAAGAGGAGACGGACACGGAGAAGACGAAGACGTCCACTTGGAAACACGAGGAGATTCCAGATCTTCTGGTGATGAGGCCGACGCCGTGTGGAGGAGCTGGAAACAACAACACTGATCTTTCCACAGCAGAGTTTATACGTCATGTCCCGCCTCCTGCTGCTCTACAGGCTCCGCCCCTCGCCTGGATGTCCCCTTTTGTTTAGCTCTTCACATTTTTAAAGACACTTCCTCTCTTGAAACAAACTAAATCCACTTTAACACTTTGGGTAAGTTCCAGCTGATTGTAAAGTCTTGTTTCTTTGCTCGGCCGCAGCTCGGAGAAGTTCTGCAGGAGAACGAGGCGAGACTCGGTCGGGCGCTGGAGGCGGGGCTACGGCTGCAGAGGTGGGGCTGTAAGGGAGTGGGTGTGGCCACCAGTGAGCTGGAGGCCCGATGGAGAGCCGCGCGCCAGAGAGCGGACAGTGAACGCACCACGAGCGACCGAGAGAGGAAACTGAGAAACAGGTGAGAGACGAGAAGAAAAGTTTGACTCTGTTCTCGGTTCATGAAAACATAAAATAGTTTTAACATATAGTTTTGTTTTTATTCATATTTCATGAATGAAATCCTTCCCTATATTGTTCTAAAATGTTTCCTAATTAAGCAGAAATGCAAAATATTTCTATTAATAAACACCTATTGCACTGATCCAAAATACCTATCCAGACTGTGAAAAAGTAAAAGTCTTAAGTTAAGATTTCTAAATGAAACATTCGTGTAAATTACCACGACAGTTATTCCGCTGACAGTGATTTTGTGGCAGATGATGTCATCACATTTTACATGATCCTGATCAACAGGTTTATTGATGACTCAGCGGTTCTGAGCGACTGGACGGCCGAGGCCAGAGAGACGATGAGCAGATGGAGTCAGTTCGGTGCCGCAGCCTCGGAGGAGATGGACGTGGATCAGAGACACGAGCACTTCCTGCAGTGTGTGGTGAGTCGTGGGTCATGTGTGTCTGCTCCTGCTTTGGTGTAGAATACTGAATATTTAAGAAGCATCTTTTCTAATTATTAACAGAATATAACTAAACCTTTTGACTTCAGGCGTTGAGGAAGCAGCTGGAGTCCAGATGTGACCTGAAGGTGTCTGTGGTCGGAGCCGGTTCTCAGCTGCTTCACCTGAGGGAAGCGCTCGGACGCTCGGACTCAAACCTGGACCACAGCGAGACCTCGGATCCACGTCTCTGCTCCGTCGTCTCCCAGCTCCGCCAGACGGAGGCGGACTGGTCCAGTCTGGTCCTCGAGGTTCCTGCCGTCCAGAGAGTTCTGCACCAGGTGAGGAGGTTCTCCACGTGGAGGTAAAACACAGGATCCACCAGAGGAGTCAGGGTTTCAAATGAGGAATTAACAAAGGTGATCAGTTTCTTTGCTTTTTACTTCATGGTGGACGTTTACTGACTTTTGAATTGTTTTTAAATTGAAGCTGAATTTAGTTTAGCTTCATTTCAGGCTCACTGGTTTGAAGAAGTCCATTAAAAACTCTTAGGCTTTCTCAGAGTAAGATTAGATTAGATTAGATTAGATTTCTTTATTTATCCACACAACGGGGAAATTCACTTGTTACAGCAAAATAAGAGAAAAACAGAATTTAAATAACAGTGCCGAAGCAACAATAAAAAAGATCACAATATGTACACTACTAAACTACACATAATGAGAGGACAGAAACAAAAACAAAAACAACCTGCAAAACAGACACTGTGCAAAAGCAGGTACTGGGGAGAAAGTGGAATGATGTAAGTGTTATTGTAATGAAAACAAAAATATTATAAGTAATATTGCAACAGTAGTGACCATGATACAGAAAATAATTAAAAAGTAAGTGACCATAATATAAATAATACTACAAGATAGAAATAATGGAAATATAAATATTGCAATGTAACCATTATAAGTGACCATGATATAAATATAGATGTAAAGTGTTGAATATTATTGTGCATAGTGGTGATCTGAGTAAAAAATAAAAAATAAATAAGAAAAATAAAAATACAGCTATGGTGAGAGGTTGAAGGACCCAATCGCAGACCAAGATGCAAAAATTCTTATTTATTTCAAAAATAGGAAAAACCAAGGATCCACCAGAGGAGTCAGGGTTTCAAATGAGGAATTAACAAAGGTGATTCTATTCTTTGCATTTTGCTGCTTTTTCTGAACCTTTTGAATTGGTTTTAAATTGAAGCTGAATTTAGTTTAGCTTCAATTCAGACTCACAGGTCTGTGCAAGTCCATTCAAAACACAAACAGATATTTATTCCAGTGTTTACAAAAACAAGTGCTGTCTCCGCTTCAGGGAATCTTACACACATTCACTTTGACTCAATGATGAAGTGAAGTGTTTCTGTTCTAAACCTGAGCTGCTAAAATGCTAAAACCGAGCAGGAGCCCAAACTCTGACCACGACAACAAGAGAACCAGAGCGTTTCTCCTCCTTGTCTCTGACGTCAGAGTTCATCTTCAGCCTCCGTTTCCACAAACCGTCCGGCTGCAGTCGTCCTGTCTTTGATTAGCTCCACTCGTCCCACTGTGCAGCACAGAGAGAGAGAATCCTGAGGACTCTTCTCGCCCTGGCTCCTCTTCCTCTCCTTCACCTTCATCCTCGTCTTCCACTCTCTCCCCTCTCAGCGCTCCTCCTCTTCCTCTCCTTCATCTCTCTTCATCTGCCTCTTCCTGCTGTCATTATTATTTTCGGTTCTCTCTTTACCCTTACCTCCAGTTTCAGGTTTTGAGTTTGTTTCAGATTCATTTCCTCTAACGAACAGATAAACTCACACAATTTAAGAGAATCACACGAATCTTGATTGTTTTTTTTAACATTATTTATTTGTCAGGCAACATTTAATCAGTTTTCTCAGTCTACAGACATTTTTATTCTATCTTTTGCAGCTGTTTACTTTGACACACACACATGTAGAGAAGCCAACAACCTATTTAAATTGTTTATTTATCATTTAAACACACACACACACACAAACACACACACACTAAATTAAATACAAGAATGCAATATTTACCACTGAGCTTGATCGGATAAAGAACATCCAAATAACATGAGTTTAACTGTGGTGAACTTTGACCTGCGACCTTACGCTAGCATATGTGTAACCATGTAACATTGACATCATTTCCTCCCCCTCCCCCTCAGCGTTGGATGGAGATGCTGAGCCAGCAGGGGGCGCTGCAGGAGCTGCAGGTCTGGCTCGGAGCGGCTGAGTCCCGGCTGCAGGAGAATCGCAGCCGAACCTCGTCCACTCTCAGTGATCTCAAGCAGAACCTGAGATCCCTCCAGGTAGAGAAGAGCAGGAACATCCTGATTAATCTGTGAATGAATGTGTTCAGTCGGTGCTGAGGTGTTTCTGCTCCGCTCTCCCTCCACCACCTTCCTCTCAGGAGTGTCAGGTGGAGCTGTCGGCCCATCAGGCCACACTGGACCTCGTGAACCAGCCGTCGCAGACCTACAGTACCGAGGCCGGCCACATGGGGCGCTACGATCACAACCAGTTTGCAGAGGACCAGGGTCGCCTCAACCACCAGTGGCTTGGCTTCCAGGAGACGCTCAACTCTCAGGTCAGAAGAGCCCGACTCAAGGTCACATGGTCTTCATCAGTGGGTGGAGTTAACCCTGTCGTCATGGCGATGGGATCCACGTTAGCTTGAAAACTGTAGTTGGACAAATGAATTCCAATTTTCATGATTTTAAAGCCTCAAAGTTTGACATTGTTATTCTAATACGTGACATTTAAGTTCCGGTTTCTTAAAATACAAAAATAATAATACCAAAAATTCCCTCTTAAATAAATGTTAAATAATCTTTATCGTTGTGTTATAATTTTATTCGGTTTCATTACGTGTCTGACTGTGTGTTTTCTGTGATTTCCAGATCCAGGAGCTGGAGCAGACTTTGAGGAGCAGAGGAGAGCGAGAGGCTCGACTCCAGCAGATCAACATCTGGATCACAGAGCAGAACCTCTGGATGGACTCGGCCCAGACGCCGAGCAGCCAGACGGGTCTGCAGAGGAGCCTCAGCCGCTGCCAGGTCAGAGGTCACATCTGTACGCTCACATCTGGGCGGACAACCACAACACTCTGAACTAGAGCTTGTGTTTCACTCCTGAAGACGAGACGGCTTTTAGAAAGAAACGTAAGAACATCCACATCGAAGTCTACATATTGAAATCCACTCCTGTGTGTGTGTGTGTCAGGACCTGGAGGAGAAGATCCGTCAGAAGGCTGCAGCTCTTCAGGAGCTGAGAGAGAAACTCTGTGACGGACGAGGAGACGACAGCAGCGACTTCATCTCCCAGATCCAGAAATCCATCCAGATCTGTGCAGAGCTCACACAGCGGGTCAGTGACACGTAGAACCAGAGTCTCTGTTTCTCTGTTTCTCTGTGTCTCTGTTTCTCTGTTTCTCTGTTTCTCTGTTTCTCTGTTTCTCTGTTTCTCTGTTTCTCTGTTTCTCTGTTTCTCTGTTTCTCTGGTTCTCTGTTTCTCTGTTTCTCTGTTTCTCTGGTTCTCTGTTTCTCTGTTTCTCTGTTTCTCTGTTTCTCTGTTTCTCTGGTTCTCTGGTTCTCTGGTTCTCTGGTTCTCTGGTTCTCTGGTTCTCTGGTTCTCCGTTTCTCCGTCTCACTGGATCCTGTTTCTCTGTTTCTCCGTTTCTCCGTTTCTCCGTTTCTCTGTTTCTCTGTTTCTCTGGTTCTCTGTTTCCTGTTTCTCTGTTTCTCTGTTTCTCTGTTTCTCTGGTTCTCTGTTTCTCTGTTTCTCTGTTTCTCCGTTTCTCTGTTTCTCTGGTTCTCTGGTTCTCTGGTTCTCTGGTTCTCTGTTTCTCTGTTTCTCTGTTTCTCTGTTTCTCTGTTTCTCTGTTTCTCTGATTCTCTGGTTCTCTGGTTCTCTGGTTCTCTGGTTCTCTGGTTCTCTGGTTCTCTGGTTCTCTGGTTCTCTGGTTCTCCGTTTCTCCGTCTCACTGGATCCTGTTTCTCTGTTTCTCCGTTTCTCCGTTTCTCTGTTTCTCTGTTTCTCTGGTTCTCTGTTTCCTGTTTCTCTGTTTCTCTGTTTCTCTGGTTCTCTGTTTCTCTGGTTCTCTGTTTCTCTGTTTCTCTGGTTCTCCGTTTCTCCGTTTCTCCGTTTCTCTGTTTCTCTGTTTCTCCGTTTCTCCGTTTCTTCGTTTCTCAACTTTCTCTGTTTTTCTGGTTCTCTCGTTCTCCGTTTCTCCGTTTCTCTGTTTCTCTGTTTCTCTGTTTATCTGGTTCTCTGTTTCTCTGGTTCTCTGTTTCTCTGTTTCTCTCCGTCTCACTGGATCTTCTCCTCGTCTTCTGCAGAGTGACTCGGTGAAGCTGAGGCTGGTTCGGACTCAGCAGCTGTGGGACGGCGTGGAGACGAGTCTGAATCAGATGAATCTGAAAACACTGAGCGTGTCTCAGACTCTGGTTTATCACAGCGACCCTCAGCTCTGCCTGCAGGCGCACACGCGTCTGCACCAACGGCTGCAGGTACTAAACCCTTTAAATCTGCTAGATCCAGGTTTTTATGTAGATCTGCAACAAATTACTGATTTAATTTCATTGAGTTCCAGAATTCATTAGCTGGGAAATCGGTGAAAATGTCAAAAAATGTCATTTGTCTGTTTAAAAGACGTTTTCCTTCTTGGCTCCATCCTTCCACCAGATTTACAAACATTTAACATCTTCAGTGTTTTAATGGTTGTTTTTAAAGTTTCATTTCTCTCATCCACATTGGATACAAACTCAAATACTAGGTTATTACATGTAAAGTAAAAAAGTCTTGTTTATTTGATTTAATAATGTATTTAAACGAAAGCTTCTTGAGTTAATGTGCAGAATCCCTAAAGATTCATGTTCAACTCCTGATAACTGTTGTGTTGTTTTGTTGTTGTGTTGTTGTGTTGAATCAGCTTCTTCATGAGGAGACACAAGCTGCAGAGTCTCTGAGGGACGAGCTGAGTCAAACCTTCTCGTCCCTGAGAGACATCATCAGTCCTGAGGCTGCTGCGCTTCTCTCTGAGCAGCTGGACAGACACACACACAGGTGAGACACACACACACACACATACACACACAAACACAACACAACACAACACACACTCACTCTCCTCTCTCTCAGTTGGGCCGTGGCGTCTGGATCTGTGCAGCAGCAGCTCCAGAGGAGTCAGAAGGTCCTGGAGGTCTGGGAGGTCTACGGGCGTCTGCAGGTCTCGTTCTCCCAGCGGCTGCAGCGGCTGCAGAGCGACGTCACGTCTGCTCTGCAGCCGCTGCAGCCGGCAGACGACACCAGCACGGAGCAGGTCGCCGTCAAGAGGGACAAACTTCAGGTGAGAGGACAGAACATGTGCACAGGGAAACGTTTCAGCAGGAACGAATCTGACATGAGAACAGGAAAATCCAAAGCACGACCTTTAAGTTGAGTGTGATTGGGCCCATTTGAGCTTTATTTGACTTCACTATTTTATTTGATTTCTCTATGTCATGTTTTTGTTTTGAAGCATTTATTTGTATTTGAGATCTGCAATAAAGATCATTTATTACTTTAGAAACCTTTGTTTGACAAATCAAATCTGTCTCTGCTTCCTCACCATTAGTTCCTCCTCAGACTCAAACTCTTCAGCTGAACTTTTTTACTCTTTAATCTGTTTTCCAGGATCTCCTGCAGAGGGCGGACACTTCTCAGTCTGACCTGCAGGGGGTGCTGGAGGCCTCCAAGGACCTGACCAGTCACCTGGAACCTTCGGCTGCTGCTCTGGTCCAATCACAGAGCAGGTTGTTGACACGTGACGTCCTGCAGCTCGTTCAGAAGCTCACAGGGGAACTGGGTCAGCTGCAGGTACGAGTCCATGAAGGAATCTTCTTCTTTCTGTGGTTTTACAGCTTTTTATTGTAACTTTCTGCTTATTTTACTTCTCCATAACCCATTTGTGATTCAGAAATGATGTTTCATTGCTTCTAAATAAGAATGTATTCACTTTATTGTAATTTTTGCATTGTTTTTAAAGTGTAATTCCATTTAGAAGATATATTTCCAATGCATCGTTATGTTATTGTGCACATTTCAGCACAGACTCTGTGATATGAAGCTGTTCAGAGCTGTTCTGAGCCTCAGTGCTCTGAGCGTCACTGTGGCCTAGAACTTAACCCACAAAGGTCATGGGGTCGTGTGGTCATGTGTGTGTAGGAGGAGCTGAGGCGGCTGCAGGAGTTCGGAGGCGTGCTGGAGTCAGTGGAGAGGAACCTGGAGGTCTGGACGCAGCGTCTGGAGAACGTGTCTCAGGCAGGAGACCAGGTGAGACGCCATGAAGGGACTTTTAGAGTTTCAGTAGCATGAACAGCTTCATGGAGGTGGAGTCACGATAACTCGTCTTTATTATTAGGATTCAAGCTTTATTTTAACAGATTAGAGAATAATTTGCATATTTTTAGTTCTGAAAATCGAACAAATCTGAAAAATTGTGACAAATTATTTAGTTTATAGTTTCTAGAGCCAGGTCTCATTTGTTTACTCTTAGAGTGATTTCAAGGTTTTATTAAAAACAGTCTCATCTGTTATAACCTTATTTCTATTGTACTTTTTCTCAACCATGTCACAAAATGCATCACGCAAAAAGATAAAAATAAAGACCACCAGACAAGGCAGTTTACTAAAAGGACATAAGAGATAAAACCTTGAAAATTACTCAAATAAAACAAATTAAAACATTATTAAATAAATGTAAATCACACGTTCTCAAACTCTTTCAGAAAGAGGAAGACTTTAATATGAAGTTCATCATGTAGATATTTAACTTTCCACTTTTCCTGTGAACTTTAAGGACGTAAACACTGTCGTCCTCATTTGAGTGAGTTTGTTTTTTCACGACTTCTGTTTCCAGCGTCGAGACAATCCACAGTATTCGGTTTTAAATCATGCTAAAGTTTCCAAAATTAATTGATTCTCTGAACATTTGACTCTGTCTGTGAGTTGTTACTCAAACTGAGGGACTCAACAGGGACAGAGGACGACCAACATGTCTGTAGCGTGTCTGTAGCGTGTCTGTAGCGTGTGGTGTTCTGTTCCTCGGCTGTGATGTCACGTGCTGCAGTCCAGACGGCTGTGATCCCTCTGAGTCTCTGATGTCTCTGTGTGTTTCCAGTCTTGTCTCCTGGAGCTGAGCGGCCGGTCAGCTGACCTGGACGTTCTCAACGAGCTGAGCTGCAGCCTGACGCCGGGCGACGCCCCCGCGAGACACCTGACACGCCTCAACCGGCGCTGGGCCGCCGCCGCCGCCAGAGCTGAGGAGGCCTGCAGGTCAGTGGGGGAGCAGATCTGAGCACATGAGGTTTAACACTCTGCTGGATTTAAGCTTCACTAAATGACAAAGTTCAATCAGATAACTCACATGGACGGAGTGAACGGAATCAGTTCTTTAGTGAATAAAAAGTCTGAAGACAATGAAGAAATTAACTAAAACTCATCATGTGAAGAGAAAAACAGCAAATCCTCACAAAGCAGAAACCAGGAAATAATGATTATAAAACGAATTGTGTTCTGTCAATAGTTATATTTGAACATTAGTGAGAAACACTGACCTGCATGAATCTTATATTTGAAGGATGAAAACCTCACAGTCAAACTAAAACTCAAAATTCCCCAAATCTAAGGTTTGATCAGATTTGTGACATCAGAAGGTTTAGATAACAAACTGAAATGTGTAATTCTAAAGAGGAATCATAGCTTTTATTAGACTAAAGCGAGTTGTGTACACCTGAAGTAGAATGTGTGTTGTGTGTCCTGTGCAGTGAGCTGCAGACGGAGGCGCTGAGGCAGCAGAGCTTCCAGCAGAAGTGTGAGAGCTGGATGTCCTTCCTGCAGAGGACGGAGGACGCTCTGGCTGTGGACGTGGCCGGGTCGTACGCCGGCCTGCGGCAGCAGCTCTGCGCACACAAGGTATCGAACACGCGGAACACCGACACTCCGCTGTCCCTCTGTGGAGCCCAGACCTCCGTCCAACGGTCCCCTTACATCAGGGGTGGGCAAACATTTTGACTCGCGGGCCACAATGGGTTCTAAAATTTGACAGAGGGGCGGGGCCAGGAACAGATGGATGGAGTGTTTTTGTGAACTAATATAAATGACATGGAAAAATCATTACATGAAAGGATTTGGCCTTTACCAAGTAGCAAAGCACTTATTTGCAAGGCCATTTAACAAAAACCCGCCTTCAGAGAAAGGTTGGCTAGCCTTTGCTGTTTCGAATGCCACCAAAAAACATGTCTTGGTCGATGACTCTTTAATCGCAGTTTGTCTGTGAAAAAAATTGTTGCTCAGTCTGTAAATTAGTCGCCAACCTCTGAGCTGCAGCCGCCCGTTCTTGCGTTGACTGCTTGCTAGCGTAGTTAGCATGCTTCGTAGCAAAGTGACGGCTGATGTTGTACTCCATGAAAACTGCGACAGTTTCTCGACATATCAGGCAAACAGCCTTCGATCGGACTTCAGTGAAACAGTATTTTGTTGACGACTCCGTGTTAAACACTCGGCACTCATTGTCCACTTCTCGTTTCCTTGATCCTCTCATTTTACAGAAGGGCTCTCATTTAGCTGACGCTTTTATCCAAAGCGACTTACAATAAGTGCATTCAACCCCGAGGGTTCAAACCCAGAACAACAAGAATCAAGAAAGTACGATTTCTTCAAAAATAAAGCAAAACTACAAAGAAGTATAAGTACGTGCCATTTAAGTGCTACTAAATTGTTAGTTTCAATTTTTTTTTTTTTTATTATTTGGACAAGTTCGGCGGGCCGGATTAAAAAGCCCAACGGGCCGTACTTTGCCCGTGTCTGCGTTACATTCATCAAGCTGAGCCACATCACGCGCTGATCCTGGATCTGCTCCTCGGTCCAGATGCTCGTTGATAAATGATGGAAATCTGTTCAGTAGACTTTGTGTTTTCCTGCCAACAAACAAACTTCCTCGTGGTGGTGGAGAATCCCAGAGGTGTGACCCCGGTGTGTCCTGGTGTGTTTCAGCGGTTCCAGGCCGAGCTGTCCAGCGGTCACATGATCCTCCACTCGGTCATCACTGAGGCTCTGCACCTGCTGCACAGAGGAGAGCTGGACGACAGGTAACCTGATCGCTCCAGAGGTTCTCATCATCCCAGATGTGGTTTCACATTGTAATTCAGAAGAAGAATTGTGTGATACGTAGGGTTGCAAAGGGGTGGAAAGTTTCCGGTAAATTTCCGGAAACTTTCTGGAAACTTTCCACGGGAATATTAAGCATGGGAATTTTGGGAATTTTGAAAAAAAAAAAAAAACTATGCAAATTAAACGCTGAGCAATAAAAACATCATTCAAAACTCTATTTTAAAGATGTATGGAACGTTGAGTTTCAACCCTCCACTGTGCATTCTTCCATCACATGCACAGATAACTCCCAGCATGCTTCACTCTACAGCAGGGCTATTGAGGCCTGCTGTAGAGTGCAGGACTAGTCAGGTAAGTTTCCATGATATTACTGGGGAAAATATATTAGCATGCTGATTGAGGATTGTTCATCTGTTCATCTAGACTATTTCCATTCATTTATCCATCAATTGTAAAATATGTTTACAGACGATTCCAATTGTTTGGCTAACTATTTATATCTCTGGCATTGCATTAGTGTTTTTTTACAAACTTTTTTCTCATCTTATTCTACAGAACAATGCCACGTGCACTCTCTCATGTGTGGAGACATTTCACCCCATCCAATGTAGAAGGAAAGGCTGTGTACATTTGCAAATACTGTGCAAAGACCTATGTTAAGAATGACACAACGATGCAGAAGCATATAGTCAAGTGCCCAAAGTTTCCTCAGGGCTCAAATCAGCCTATGACAAAACAAAATGTTTATATTTATGTCTGTATATGACAAGGTAAATACAGTTAGTATAAATTACCCACAACATTTCCAGTTTATTCCCATTAATTCCCGTTAATTCCCGTATATTCCCGTTAATTCCCGTATATTCCCATTAATTCCCGTTAATTCCCATGGAAAGTTTCCAACTTTGAAATTCCCGGAATTTTGCAACCCTAGTGATACGTACGTCCTGTGGTCATCCCTTCCTGGGCGGAGTCTAACTGTACTTGACTCTGATTGGTCTGATTGATCCTGTCTGACCTTTCACACCAGACCAGGTGTGAATGAGTCATCAACGTCTCCTTTGTGTAAAGAGACGAAGAGACGGAGCTTTTTATTCTGATCTCAGGAGGTGAAAAGGTCGAACTTTGATTGAATCTTCTTTGCTTTCAGCTGCTGTCAATTCAGTGTTTGAGTTCAAAGTGAAATGTTTCCTCCAGGTTGTTCACGGTCTCCAGAGGCTGAATCGTTAGTGACTCTTCACCTCCTGCCACCAGAAGGTTGAACTCACATCTCTGTGTTTTCAGGAGCGACTTCATCCTGAAGCTGGCCCGGCTCCGGGAGCACTGGCAGGGGGCGGTGCAGCGGGCCGAGCAGCGGCGCTCCCTGGTGGACGGGCTGGTGAGGCACTGGCACCAGTACAACCGCAGCCTGAGGAAGCTGCAGAAGTTCCTGTCGGACACGCGCGCCCTCCTCCCCCCCACCGGGCCCCCCCGCTGCAGCCTGCAGCAGCTCAGGCGCTCGCTGAGAGACCTGCAGGTGGGAACCACGACTCAGTCATTGGGTTTTATTTATCAAACTTTAACCTTCTGGGGTCTAAGAGCATTTTCTCAATTTTTACTTTAAATTGACCTTTTGCTGGCTGTACTGTAGCATGATGCCAGTGTTAATTATCATTGACATATTTAATAAAGATCTAGAAATCTTGATTTAGACAGGCGGGTGCATCAGAGCGTTAAATCTGGAGTTTTTGTGTATTCTTCATTTAATTCAAATACAAGATTTCTCTCAGAAATACTTATATCCCGTAATTATACAGTCAAAACTGCACTTACTTACTTATCTACTAATTTCCAGACTTCTACAAACCCAGAAATCCTGAAAATGTTTATTTTGTGCATTTCCAAACGTGTAAGAGTTCCCTGCAGAGAGTCGATATTCACTGAAACGTTGATTTATTCAGATTGAGACGAGTCGTCACCACAGACACAAACAGAGAGAAACCAGAAGCTTAACGGCTCATTAAAGATTCAGAGATTAGTTGATTACATTTCCCTGAAAAGAAAGAGATGATGAAGAGATTGTTTTGAGTCTTTGATGATGATGAAAGGAGGCTGAGGAGATTAGGACTGAGTGAAGCTGCAGTAAACTCTCTTTCTCCTGTTGATAGCAGCTCATCAGTGAAGGTTCAGACATTTAAATCACTGATAGCTCGTCAGATCTCCACGTCGTTTCCTATTTAACTCGGTGTCTCCTCCTCCTCCTCCTCCTCCTCCTCCTCCTCCTCCTCCTCCTCCTCCTCCTCCTCCTCCTCCTCCTCCTCCTCCTCCTCCTCCTCCTCCTCCTCAGCACACAGAGCTGCTCTTCCAGAGGTATCAGTGCAGCTTCATCCACACGCTGGAGGTCGGCCGGCAGCTCTTTGCCATGGGGGACGAGGAGACGCAGACTCAGCTGCAGACGGAGCTGGGGACGCTGCAGGACGAGTGGGACAGTCTCCACCAGCAGCTGGGCCGCAGGGTGGAGCTCACCGGAGCCATCGTCAAGGTACTGGGCCACTTGGGAATGTCTTTAGAAGGTCAGGAGCTTCTCTGGAGCTTCTCTGGAGCTTCTCTGGAGCTTCTCTGGAGCTTCTCTGGAGCTTCTCTGGAGCTTCTCTGGAGCTTCTCTGGAGCTTCTCTGGAGCTTCTCTGGAGCTTCTCTGGAGCTTCTCTGGAGCTTCTCTGGAGCTTCTCTGGAGCTTCTCTGGAGCTTCTCTTACATCTGTAAACTCAGACTGAGCAAAGCAGGATTATTATTTATTAGGGGAAGGAAGTGAGATCCAATCACAATCGGAGGACACATTTTAATACCTGGTGTGGACTTGTTTGTCCACTTGTGATCCGATCACTCAGGACAGATGTTAAACCAGGTGTGAACGGAGCCAGATTCAGACAGAATATGTAAAATCAAGTTTATTTCACAGACTTAAAGGTAAACATCAGATTTGACACATAAAAATCCACAGAAATACTCATAAACTCAACATTTTCTTAATTTAATGTTGTTCTGTAGGAACAGTCAGTGAAACACAGAACAGAGAAGTGGGAATTCAAAGGTCTTCTGATTCTTCTTCGCTGCTGCAGCTCCATGTGATTTGTCTCAGTTTTGTATTTTCAACTCATTAGCTGTGGAGACATCTGGATCCTCCATCTGTCCCCTGAGCAGCCGAGTTAATCCAATCAGCTTTAATTCACGACAGAAGACATGAATTTAGAAGGAAGCAAAAGACAAAGAGATGCAATCGTTCTCTGTTTGTTTTAAAACCCTGTTGCGTTGATCGGATCAGTCGGATTCTAACGTGTTTCTCTGTGTGTGTCTCAGAACTGGGAGCGCTGCTCGGCCCGGCTGGGGGACAGCGAGCTGCAGCTGAAGGACATGAAGACGCTCGTGAACCAGATGATTCCCGAGTGGGACGAGGAGCTTCAGAGGAACGAGACCTTCAACAAGGTGCGTCTGCAAAACATGTCAACAAACAACTAGTTCAACTGAACCTGCAGAAACTCACAGGCTGGGATGAGTAGGATAAAAGAGGAGTAAAGTAAACAAGTGTTTGAACAGGAACAACACACACACAGACACACACACACACACACACACACACACACACACACAGAGACACACAAACAAACACACACACCAGTCAACAAGCAACTAGTTAAACTAAACCTGCAGAAACTCACAGGCTGAGATGAGTAGAATAAAAGAGGAGTAAAGTAAACAAGTGTTTGAACAGGAACAACACACACACACACACACACACACACACACACAGACACACACACAAACACACACACACACACACACACACATTTTGATTGAGGGACATCACTCAAAGTTTCAAAGCCAAGTTGGAAACCAGTTTTACTCACAGCTCCTCCCCTCAGACACATCAGAGCCTTTATCCTCCCCCCCCACACCCCTCCCTCCCTCCCTCTGCTGCCCTCACCCCTCCCCCCCGGCCGGCCTTCAGACCCTTAATCCTCTCTCTCTCTCTGGGCGTGGAGAACCAGAGAGAGAGAGAGAGAGAGTAGTGAGGGGCAGAGAGAGAGCAAAGGGGGCCGGCCCAGTAGCTGTGGGCGAGCTGAGCTGTGGTGGGGGGGTCTCTCTGACAGTCTGTTGTGGTGGTCTCCCTGTGCGATGGTATGCAGGAGAACGAGGACTCCCTGGAGGACTGGGCCGTGAGCCTGACGCAGCTGAGCACCATGAAGACGGACCTGTCCCAGTACATCATCGCTGAGGACGTGCTGCTGCTGCAGGAGCAGGTGGAGCACCTGACCTGCCAGTGGGAGGAGCTATGCCTCAAGGTAACACCCGACTTCAAGCTGCTTCATCACTTTATTCTTTATGAGTTCAACACTCACGGGAACATCTTCACTTTTCTCTGCAGCGTGGTTTTTTTCCTGACTGGATCCGCTGTGGTTTTTTAAGAGATGTTGATTTACTAAATGTTAAAAATGCCACAGAAGTTCACTTTAAAAGCTTATATTTGAATGTAAATATCTTTATCTGGTGTGTAGAGTTCAGAATTGGAGTCAATTCCACAGGAACAATCATCTGAAGGTGCAGAGATTCTTTCAAAGTTCAGATTGAGCGAACATGACACTGGTGACCCGACTTCTCAGATAGAGATTTTCCTTTGAGGCAGCAAAACCCAATCTATAATATCTGTGCATATTGTTCATCAGCTCGTCTTTGTTCTTTATTTAAACTTGTTGATATTGACTCTGAATGAACCTGGAACATGTGGCTGCATCTTTGGAAACTCAAGAATCTCCCCCATGATTTTACATGTAACTCTGTGGAGCTTCACAGTGTGAGATAAGGAAACGCTCTCAGTTGAAATGTTAATCTGGTTTGAGACAAAACAAGTTAAGTCTCCACGAGGAAGTCATTTCAGGAGTGAAGATGGAAGACCAGAAACAAGTCATCACAATTTCCACCTGTGGACTTGTTGTGTTTCTTCTATCGGTCTCAGCTCTGACGTGTTAGTCTGAAGAAGCTGAAGCACATGGAAGCAGCAGCTGTCACTCACTGTGTGTCGTCCCACGCTTCAGCTCAGAAGTTCAAAGTTTCCCTCTGAGGCCAAAACGCTCAAAGCAGAAACTCAGACTTTTCTAATTCAATCAGAAGTTGATCTGCATCGTGGCCTTTTGGTGGCTTCTCCCAGTCGTTAGTGTTAAAAGTCTGATCCTTTTAATGTGGAGGGTAGTTGGTAAATCTTATTGAGTGTTAACAGAGAGAGAGCAACAGGTCTGGGGGGGGTGGGGGGGGGGGTAGGGGTCATTGTGTGAACGAGGGAACAGATGGTGACGGAGGAGAAAAGTTGAAATGAGCCGAGAGGAGCTTTTGTATGAAAACGAGTTTGGGGGAAGGGAAGCTGATCTCACTGTCTCTCACTTTCCTCTGAGTCCGAGTCGTTCTCTGGGTTTGTTCTCTCGGTTCCTCCGGTCAGATTCTTCTGGTTGTTCTTCTGATTCGCCTCCTGGTGAGAAGCTCAGAGAACTGGACTCTGGAGTATTAGAGAACTCACATCAGCAATGACACGTGCTCACACAGTAACATCTTCTGTCCCTTTGACCCTCAGGTGTCTCTGCGTAAACAGGAGGTCGCCGACCGGCTGAACGCTTGGATCATCTTCAACCAGAAGAACAAGGAGCTGTGTGAGTGGCTGACGCAGATGGAGAACAAGCTGCCCAACAACGCCGACCTCAACATCGAGGAGATGGTGGAGAAACTCAAGAAGGTACGAGGCTGCAGGTGTGAATGTGATAGTGAAGGTGGGGGTCAGCTGTGATCCTGGTGACCTGGTGACCTGGGGTTCCCTGTGTTTACATCAGCCGGGTTCCAGCTCTTACTGCGACCCCTGAAGGATGAACTCTGTTAATATGATAACAGCTGGATGGATGGATGGATGGATGGATGGATGGATGGATGGATGAAGTCGTGCAGGAGCATGAGGATTAAATATAAAAACACTCATCCAGCCTCCAGTGAAGTTTCACAATCCTTCATGTTTCTGTTGAGTCTCTGAACAAACTCCTTCAAACTTTAATCACTGAAACACACAGTTAGTTTCTGCTGTGTCATGTTTTCAGGTCAGAGCTGCTGTGTGTTGGGACGATGTGTGTGTGTGTGTGTGTGGGGGGGGGGGGCAGGGGGGGGCTTTATAAAGAGCCGTGAGTCGTTAAAGAGACGACAGCTGGGGCCACGCGGGTTTGTTTTGTGTTCAACTCAGGGCCCTTTCATTTGTCACGGTGTGGGTGTGTGTGTGACTCTGTGTGTGTGTGTCTGTGTGTGTGAGTGTGTGTGTGTCTGTGTGTGTGAGGATGGGGGGGGGCTTCTTGCCCCTTTAGGGGGTTTAACACTTTTCAACCCCTGGAGCTTTGAATCTGAACGTTTTATGAGGTGAATTTACTTTTTCAATTGTAGTAATTTGTCTCAAATATACATGAAAACTAACAAGATTATTATTTGAAAGTCTATGTTTTAAGTTTTATTAATTGTTTGAATACATAACATCTGTATTCATGTTCCCTTTAGTCATTAAGATTAAACCCGGCTGTTAATGTCCAGACTTACGTGATTAAATTGAATATTTCCACCATCACTTTCCTCTCGAAACATGAACTGTCACTTATCATCATCTCTCTTCTTCTTCTTCTTCTTCTTCTTCTTCTTCTTCTTCTTCTTCTTCTTCTTCTTCTTCTTCTTCTTCTTCTTCTTCTTCTTCTTCTTCTTCTTCTTCTTCTTCTTCTTCTTCTTCTTCTTCTTCTTCTTCTTCTTCTTCTTCTTCTTCTTCTTCTTCTTCTTCCTCTGCTGGTCTTCAGGACTGTATGGAGGAGATCAACCTGTTCAGCGAGAACAAAACGCACCTGAAGCAGCTCGGAGAACAACTGATCAGCGCCAGCAACAAGACCAAGGAGACGGAGATCAACGACCAGCTGAAGGACATCAACGCCCGCTGGCAGCACCTGTTCGACCACATCGAGTCCAGGTAGGAAGACAGAGCACAGAGGGAGGGGGGGGGGGCCTGGAGAATCGGTTTCATGAGCGTTTCATTGTTTGATGCTGTGTTGGTTTGTCTTGTCGTCCGAGGCTCCGTCCTCACTCTGGGTTGGTTTGGAGAGTTTGGAAACCCGGTGGATCCTCTCTTAGCTCCCGCTGCGTTTTCCTCTGGACGATCAGCAACGTTTAGATGATTTCCCATAAAACCTGTTGCTTCTCTCTGTGATTTCAAGACATATCTTGAAGTCAGAATTCCTCTGGTCTCCACACCTGCAGCTTGTGGGGGAAACAGAAAGAGAGCACAGCTGCAGCAGATGAAGGCTCCGAGCCGACAGAGGATAGAGTGATATTATTCATATTAATCCATAAATGCAGATCTCATTCTGGCTGTGGAGCAGCTCAGAGCCACTTTGCTCCTGATCTGCAGGAGAGCAGCGTCATGTGACTGAAGGAGCTCGTACAGACGCCGGACGTGAACAGAGACATGAGACCATCAGCTGGTCCAGTGTCCTGGATGTGAAGTAACAGGTTTTTATTTCACATGATGGATTCACGTCCTGCTGCCAAAGTTTGAGACGATGAAAAGTGAAATCCTTCTTCCTGCGTCGTTCTGTGTAGAACCCGTCAGATTGATCTAATGGCTGATATGAAAACCAGCGTTTTACAGATTAAACAATGCAGATGAGATTTGCATTTATAGATTTAGATTTCAGGTTATAACAGGAACAGAGTACACAAATATATATCTGCTTATTATGTTATATTCTTTAGACTCTTTTATTCTAGTGTTTATCTGCAGATTCTAAGAATCTCTGAAACTGAAGAAGTCTCTTGATTGAGATGTGAAATGTCTGTGGCTCCGTTCACACCTGGTGTTAACGTCTCGTGATCAGATCTCACGTCCACGCCCCTTTATGCAAATAAACACGTTCATGACTCAGCTTGTAAAGTTGCGATGCATCGTGGGACGCAGCGAGGAGGAGAAGAAGAAATCACAGTTTGACCCGATGTTCTGACCTCTTGCCCTTTACCTGACCCCTCCTCTGAACCCGAGTGCGTTCACACCTGAACTCAGGTACCAGGTTGATACCAGGTGTGAACGAACTCCTGAAGGATTCCACTGTTTGCATTTGACCTTCACTTTATTAAAAGCATCATCGTTATATTCTAGTTTGAAAACAGGGACTTGGACCCAAAAGGCTGAAGACACAATCAGAACCTTCTTCTCTCTGTCTGCTCTGGTTTGAATAGTCTCTAACTTCTCTGTTCTGGATGAGTGATCGTGATCGAGTCTGATCTCAGGATCCGGTTCCTCTCGCTCGGCGTCAGTCACTCAGACTCCTCCTGGTGGTGGAACAGGTCAGAGGTCATCAGCGTCCTCGCCGTGCGGCAGGTCGGGCGCCGGGCGGTCGAGTGCCCGGCCGTCACATCTCCAGCACAGTGGGTTCAAAGTGGAGACTGATCAGTGCAGGAGGGGGGGGGGGGGGGGCGGGGGGTGACTGATCCCCCATGAGAGACTTAGATCGTCCGTCTGGTCACACGGCTCGGGACGGACACGCCTCCAACTCAGAGACGAGTTTGATCTCAGAACATCTCAGGACGGTTGAAGGTGTAAAGCAGAAACAGAAACTGAGGGCGGATCCTCGGGTCAGTTTCACAGCTGACGGGTCGTTAGTGTCGTCCGTCTTTAACGAGAGGGAGCATCACGCACAATAGACGCCCCCCCCCCCCACCCCCCCCCCCCCTTGTGTAACGAGGCTAAGCCGGTTAATGAGCAGCTGCTGAGGCACGGGTCTCGTGGATGTGATGGAATGTGCAGCTTCTCTCTCTCGTCCTCTTTGTTCTGAGAGGATTCAGATCCTCAGCTGCAGGAAACCGTTAACGACCGTTACCTCCTCTCGCTGGGGACGAGTCCAAACTGGGAACCAGTGTCGTCATGGAGACGGACTCGAAGAACTTTGAGACGAGTTTTGATTTGAACTCTGTGACTCAGATCTTCTCATTTCAGAGGTTTGGATTTAGACTCTGAACTCACAGATCGGAGGCTCGGCCTGAAGCTGGGGGGGGGGGCACTAAGCTGATAAACGGGGGGAGGGTCCCTACAAGCTGCTTAACAGGACCGGGAAGTAACTCATCACCCCCCCCCCGCCCCCTGCCCAGCACCCTAATCTCCCATAATGCACTTCAGCACGACCACGATCATCTACTGAATCTTCCTCTAGGAACCAACATGTCCGACGTGTGATCAGATCGTAGTCTGTAAATAAAGATGGACGACATGACAGCTCCCAGAAAGTGAAGCCAGAACATCTCAGTCGCCCCCTAGTGGCGGGCCACAGTATGACTCCTCCTTGTTCGCTGAAAGCTTCTCGTAGGACACAAAAGTTTGTTCTTAGTTATTTGATGTGTCGTGATCATGGTTGAGACGTCTTGATTGACAGCTGAGACTGACTCGCTGTTGGTCGAGCGTGTTTTAACCCCCCCCCCCCCAGGAGGAAGTGGTGCCACGTCAACGGCGTCCATCTTTATTTCCAGTCTTAAGGCCGGCGCATGCTTCTGCGACGCCGTCTGCGGCTTTTCACGCAGTCGTGACGCAGGACTCGTTGTCATTCATGGTTTTTCAAGCGTTGATCGTGTTGCCATGCAATTCCCCACCAGACCACTAGGCGGAGTAAAGTTTTTTGTCGAAGTTTATTTACATCGCCACGGCGGCTCCTCAGAGCCTTTTTCTGGCGGACAAATCCACCGGTCAGTGACGGGTTATACTCGTGGTCATAGTGTCAGATCTCTTCTGCCGAACGCTCTTCTATTTGGTCCATATTCGTTCTTCTAAATCTTCCGTGGTTTCCGCCGGGATTATCGCGCATGAACCGGAAATGCGACTCCGGAAAGGATGTAGTCAGCAGACCAATCACAGCCTTGCGGGCTACGTGAGGCTTGCGGAGCTTTGACGTCTAGTTAGAAAAATTGGTCGACGCACATAAGCACGTCAGGGTCCCAGAAGGGATCTTGCGCTTCCGGGCCCCTGGAAACACAGAAGCATGCGCCGGCCTTCAGACCCCTGGGATCCTGTGGTCGGTCCTGTTGCCGGAGTCCGGCCGCTCCGTGTCACATGTTTGCACAGCGGCGGTGGACGAGCGGCGGTGGCGTTGGAGAGCAGCTGACTCAGAGGCGCTGACGAGCGTCGTATCCTCGTCCTTTGTCTGCGTCTCGCATCACTAAGTTGTGTCAGATGACCTCTGGGCTCTGACTTGCTCGGGGATTAGAAGCGTTGACACTGTCTCGTTGCCTTTGTTCCCAAAACCAACCGGGTCCTCGCCCCCCCCCCGCCCCCCCCCCCTCTGGCCCTGCAGCTGCCGGCTGCTGCTGACACCGGCCTTTGTGCCGACGGGCCCTCGGCCTCGGGGGGGGCCACCGGGGGGGCCACCACCCTCCCTCCTCATTGTCCGAGTGCAAGATGCACGCGAGGCAGGCGTCTTTTAAAAGACAACCCCCCCCCCTCTCTGTCTCCTCACACCTGGCACATGTGCACACTCACTTCTTCACAGTGTTGTGTGTCTGAGTTACAGTTTGTCGAGTCGTTAATTTCAAGTGCAGCTTTCGCAGATTATTTAGTGTCGTGTTGTCGAGCTCTAACGGAGACATAAAAGAAATGAAGTGTGCGCTTAATGGACCCTCGCTCTGTTCAAGTGGTCCTACTCCTGGTCGTCATGGTGACGGTGTGGAGCTTTCCATGGTGGAACAAGGGATGGGGAACTGGAGGGAAGGAGAATCTGAGAGTTCAGGTCCGAGTGTGAGCGATTCTAATCTCCACAGCGTCAACATCTTCCTAAAAAAGGAGCATGAACACAGATATAGAATTATGATAATATAAAATAATATAACATCTGTTCTTAAACACTCTGGTTTGAACCTTTGTGTAGAAAACACTTCGGACCCGTGAGTCTGAATCAATTTGAGATAAGTCAGTGATTCGAGGATCCTAAAACAAATCCACACTGATACGTTTTCATTTTAAAACTTGTATTGAATAATATAAAGTTATTATTATTATTATTAACACACCTGAAAACACAATGCGTGAATGGACATCTTGCAAAATGGTTGAATAGAAATGGAAAAATATCAATTAAGTAGCTGATAAATATTTATCTCTTTAAATAAATAATGAGGAAACGTATTTAGTGATTCTAAATTTAAAGATAAAAACCATGTTGGCATCGTGGCTCATGAATGAAACCACATCAAACATTAACATAACGGTCACTTGAACGTGAAAACAGCAGAAACCATATGTCCAGTCTGAAAGGAGCTTTGGTTTTCTCCATCTTCTCCTCCACCTGTTGCAGCGTCGACCTTCAGACGTGTTATTTATTGGTGCACTTATTGCTCCGGACCCCCGGCGTCTGTCTCTGTGATGGGGGGGGGGGGGGGGGGTTCCCGCTGGGTGTGTGTGTGTCCGAGATCCAGAAGCAGCGTCGAGCAGCTGCACCTGAAATCTGCTCGAGACCTGGACTCACTTCAATGAGCTCCGGTGCTTTGGTCCCGGTTGTGGACTCTGTTGATGTAGGTCTGCGCTGGTGTCACCGGATATTCTATATTTTATATATTCTTGTACTTTAACAGATATTTGACACTTTGAATATCTCATTTTCTGCTCGTACAGTACCTGTCACCGTGCTGAGTGAAGCTGAAGCCAGGAAATACAAACACGTGTCCTTCTACACATCTAAAGGCAAAAGACTATTTAGGAGATTTATAAAGTTCTGTTGGTTGAATCTGTTTGTTGTTAAAAGTAAAAACTCTTTTCTTTATTTTTAAGGATTATGCCTTTTCATCAGATTCGTTTAAAATCATTTATTCATTTAACAAACGGGATCTTTAGTATATAGGGTTAGGGTTAGCGTTTAAAATTTGATGATTTCATATTTTTTCTGCTTTATGTCTCATTCAAATTCATTCTAAATTGATCATTTTGGCAGTTTGAAGTCTCCTTGTTCACTTTCTTCAGCGTTTCATCAAAAATAGACTTTTATTTAAAACCTCTTTAGTTGCTGTGAGGTTTCATAAAGTCGTCCTGACTCTGTGTCCCCGAGTGAACCTGCTCCAGATGCTTGTGGAGGAGAGAGGGTGGAGAGAGGGAGGGAAGGAGGAGGAGGAGGGGGGGACTGCAGAGGAGGGATGGGGGGATGGGGGGGTTGGGGGGGTCGGTGCTCTTTATAGCGGATGAGCCATCGCTCCGGAGTCGCCTCCTCACCCGTGAGTACCTCTCTCTCTCTCTCTGATCCCTCGTCTGGCGCCCGGCTGGCGTGAGGCTGAGGAGGCCGGCGGCTGAATGGGAAGCAGACCGGGGGGGTTTTGTTGTGATGAGGAGGAGGAGGAGGAGGAGGAGGAGGAGGAGGAGGAGGAGGAGGAGGAGGAGGAGGAGGAGGAGGAGGAGGAGAGACGGAGAGAAGGGGGATGGGCCAGGCTTTGTCAGTGCAGTGCAGGCATGTAGGCGACCGCACGCCGACACATCCGAGCAAACTGAGCTCAGATCCGCTCGTCTTGTTGTGTTTCTGTGTGTGTGTGTGTGGTTGTGTGTGTGGTTGTGTGTGTGTGGTTGTGTGTGTGACTCTGTGAGTTTCTACGGTCGCAGCAGCAGCATGTTGTTGATGTTGTTCTCCGCCCCTTCGTCCACTGACACGTCCTCACATGATGGAGACGCAGGAAAACCCCCAGCGTGCACCTGCATGAACACACACACACATGCACACACACACACATGCACACACACACACACATGCACACACACACACATGCACACACACACACACATGCACACACACACACATGCACACACACACATGCACACACATGCACACACACACATGAACACACACACACACATGTACACACACACATGCACACACACACATGCACACACATGAACACACACACATGAACACACACACATGAACACACACACATGCACACACACATGCACACACACACATGCTCACAAACACATTCATGCAGCTGCATCTGGAGACAACATCTGGACAGTAGCATGTCACTACTGTTGAAAACCTGTCTCCTCGGTGTATAATGTAAAAATGTAAAAGAAAATGTAAATGTAAAAGCAGCGTCTGCAGCTTGTTGCTGTGATGATGTCACTGTGATGATGTCACTGTGATGATGTCACTGTTGCATCGTTGCACCTTCAGTAGCGTCGGCATGAAACAAAAACAACAAACAGATTCCTGTGGAACTTGGTGGACGGATCCTGGATGAGTCGAGGAAGTAGCTCAGTAGCTTTTGGAACAGATTTGATCGAGGGTGGATATCCAGGACGTTTTTATTTCTCTTTCTTTAACATTGTTTATGTGTTTCTAAAAATTTTGGTGGTTAATTCCGAAATCTTGATTTAGTGGATTCTTCTCAAGGTTCTGAGAGGGGAGATGTTCTTCCAGAAATATACAGATAAACATATAATATTATGCAGAAATAGAAATCTGTTCATCGATGCTCTGCTGAAATCAGAAGTCACACAATCCACATTAGTGTATATTTTGTTTAAGGAAAATGACAGAACTGCAAAGTGAACACAGTATGAATGTCACACACACACACACACAAACAAGACACACACAGGTGTTTTGGGTGGAACCTCTCAGTCACACTCAGGTGTGTGTGTGTCCCTCTCTGCATTGTGTTGCTGCGTGTGGAGCTGATGTAGGTCACTGACCTGAGAGCAGAGCTGGAATGTACTGTAGTATCTCTCTCTCTCTCTCTCTCTCTCTCTCTCTCTCTCTCTCTCTCTCTCTGTCTCTGTCTCTGTCTCTGTCTCTGTCTCTGTCTCTGTCTCTGTCTCTGTCTCTCTCTCTCTCTCTCTCTCTCTTATTTTAAGTATTACAATCTGACTAAAACAAATTCATGGCTCAATAACCTGAGGCCTCTGGTTTCATTGTGGGTCAGAAGAACAAATCAGATCTAATATCAGATTCTCCACTGGACTCAGATGTTTCACGCTTCTCGTTGAAATGTGACGTAGCACTTCCTAACCTGGAGTCCCCCCCCCCCCCCCCCCCCCCGCTGCAGGGTGAGGAAGCTGAAGGAGACGCTGGTGACGGTGCAGCAGCTCGACAGGAACATGAACAACCTGCGCTCGTGGCTGACTGGCATGGAGGCGGAGCTCGCCAAGCCGGTGGTCTACAGCGTCTGCCACGGGGACGAGATCCAGAGGAAACTGGCCGAGCAGCAGGTGAGAGAGAGAGAGATCTGTTCATGACTCCACAGAGGAGGTTCTGTTTTCATCTTATCTGATGGTTTGTTATCATGAAAACACAAAAACTGTTGGGTCTGGATCCGAAGAGGAACCGGTTCACTCTGTGTTCGGATCCGGATCAGACGCAGGAACATTGAGATAGAACATGTTTGGATATTTTTTTGTTGATTTCTTAGATCTCGTTGAAATAAATCAGGCAAGTTGAATCAATCCTCTTCAAAGAATTAAATTCAAAAAGGTATCTTTAAGGGACTGATATTAATGAGTGGAATCTGAATCTCTAACGGGCCTTTGAGCTCCACCGAGTTAGTTTATTAAATATGATCGTTATGTTATATTATTCTACAGAATAATCAGAGGAATCACAATCTACTGAGGAACGTGTTCAAACTGAGCTGGGACACAATCTCATCGTTGTGTTAACACTTTGCACAATTCATCTACAAAACAATAACTTTTATTCTGTATAAGCGATTCAGCCATTAGTGTACCACAAATTACATATTCTACTGTAGCTGTCGGAATGCAACTTGTTATTAATTCATTTGATTCTATGCTTTTGTAAAGCACTTTGTAATTTTGATAATATTAGTGCTTTACAAAACATACATTTTTTCGTGCAGAAAAATAAGAGTCGACCGTAAAAAAGAGAAAAACAAAAAAAATACAATTCCATCTTCCAGAAAGAACCAGGTGTAAAAAGCAGTTTTAAAAAGTGCACTGAGCAGAATGGAGACTCACCACAGGATCCCCCCCCACACACACACACACACACACACACACACACACACACACACACACACCTCGTAATAACCGAAGTGTGCCGGAGCGCGTGCTGCAGAGTGGATTCTCAGCACGCTGCCAGAGGGGGGGGGGCACTCACATGCACTGAGAGCCGGACTCCCCCCCCCCCCCTTCAGCCTGTTGGTCCATTAGCGGCTCGTTCTGCTACTTTAGCAAACGGAGGAAAGTTGTTGGTTTGAGAGGAAGTGGATCTGCAGGAAAAAGGAAACGACAAAATACAATAATTATCAATACAAATCATAGGATTTATCTTTATATTTAAAGGTGGAGAAGTTGTTTGGTTCAATACAGACGTCGACCCCCGAACATCAGCGTGTGTTAAACAAAGTGTTTGGATGGATTGGTTGACTCTGGTCACATGTTACCATCGGTTCTCCTGCTGTTAGAGTCTCAACAAATCGTGGTAATTAAACGTTACAAGTCACCGTCTGAAACCTTCTCACCAGGTTCTTCATCTTCGTCTTTATTCTTAAGGCTCTTATATACTACTACGTGTCCGTTTCTCGGAGAGTTCTCAGCAGGGGGCAAAGACTCTTTTTGATTTTTACTTCTCCGTCAGTCTACGTCCGGAAAAAATTCACCGCCAAACCCATAGGTGGCGCAACGGAAGACGAGCTCAGAGAAGCCTACCCCATTTGGGAAGAGGAAGTCCACGTGTCTCTGTTGACATGTTAGCTCCTCCCACACACTGAACCATGGCAACTAACAGAACTAAATAAAGTGACACCCAGCGGGTCAAGATGCTGATGTAATCGTTTCTTAGCGCAGCGGTTCCCCGGTCTTGTTTCCGAACTGTGTTGCTGATTCCACAGCTTGAATCTGCTTGAGGCTACATGTAGCTAGAAGCTACCCGGAGCTAGCTCCCCCCCCCAGCTTCCACACACAGTCAGCAGGGACTCCCGACACTAACTACTACTATCCAGTGTTTGCTTCTAACCTGACGGTATTATAGAAACAGTGTCATGATAGAAGTGGAATTAAAGTCGTGACGGCGGGTTCTAACCGCAGTTAGCATGGTGGCTAGCCTAGCCCGCTAGCCTAGCCTGCTAGCGCCGTTTTGAAAGCTCGTTATAACCGTATGTGACCGTGCACACATGCCCTCAGTGCTCTAACGAGCCACCGTCAGCCGGACAACTCCGCTGGCTTAACACACACGTCACATTAATCGTAGAATCATAGTTGTGTTTGGGTTTGATGCTACATGGAAGTAAACAGGAAGTTTGAGGTCCGGAAATACGGAAATGACGTCATACGGAAATGATGTCGTTCGCGGACCAATCACAGCCAAGAGCGGTCCGTCGGGTCTCCAACATGAAGACGGATAGTTAGAAAAATCAGACGTGTACGAAAAGCTGTACTAAGCACTCGGAGAGGGCGTTTCACGACGGATAGGGCGGTCTTATCTGTCCGTAATAGAAGAAACGGAGAGGCATAAATTGGCCTTGAGAGTCGAGACGCTGACGCTGCATCGTTTCCAACATCTTGTGCATCAAACTTCCAGGCGTTGGCTTTTAAATAACCATGAATATTTGTTTATAACGTCATAAATTGGATTTGATGGAGATGCAAATGGCTGCAGCAGGTGAACGAGACATTTCTTATTCTAGTTTTATGATGGATGTTTGAGCCGTGGACGAAGGTCACGTGTGGGTGAGACGACTTTTAAAAAGACGTCTGGATCTGGAGAGGATCTGTCAGAACAAATTGGACGATTTTGGATTTTATCTCCTGTCTGGATTTGGACAGTGAGATGAGGAGGAGGAGGAAGAGGAGGAGGAAGGACACACGTCTGAAAACCTGAGTGAGTTGTGGAGAGAACTGGAAGAGACGGGACTTGTGTACTTTAGAGGAGAGAGAGAATGCAGCTCGCTTCATTAGTGGACGAGTGACGGCTGGAATGACTCCTGCCTGGACGCACTTTCACACGTCGCCATGGCAACACAGAGAGTGGTAACTCTGAACAAGCGGGAAAAGGACGAAAGTGGCGTCCGTCCTCCGAGGGACATCAGAGGAATCACAAGCTCCTGAGGAACGTGTTCAAAACTGAGCTGGGACCCAATCTCATCGTTGTGTTAACACTTTGCACAATTCATCTACAAAACAATAACTTGTATTCTGTGTAAGCGACTCAGCGATTAGTGTACGACAAATAGGGTTGCAAAGGGTTGGAAAATTTCCGGTAAATTTCCGGAAACTTTCCACGGGAATATTAAGCTCGGGAATTTGGGGAATTTTGAAAAAAAAAAAACTACGCAAATTAAACGCTGAGCAATAAAAACATCATTCAAAACTCTATTTTAAAGATGTGTGGAACGTTGAGTTTCAACCCTCCACTGGTCATTCTTCCATCACATGCACAGATAACTCCCAGCATGCTTCACTCTACAGCAGGGCTATTGAGGCCTGCTGTAGAGTGAAGGACTAGTCAGGTAAGTTTCCATGATATTACTGGGAAAATATATTAGCATGCTGATTGAGGATTGTTCATCTGTTCATCTAGCCTATTTCCATTCATTTATCCATCAATTGTAAAATATGTTTACAGACGATTCCAATTGTTTGGCTAACTATTTATATCTCTGGCATTGCATTAGTGTTTTTTACAAACTTTTTTCTCATCTTATTCTACAGAACAATGCCACGTGCACTCTCTCATGTGTGGAGACATTTCACCCCATCCAATGTAGAAGGAAAGGCTGTGTACATTAGCAAATACTGTGCAAAGACCTATGTTAAGAATGACACAACGATGCAGAAGCATATAGTCAAGTGCCCAAAGTTTCCTCAGGGCTCAAATCAGCCTATGACAAAACAAAATGTTTATTTTTATGTCTGTATATGACAAGGTAAATACAGTAAGTATAAATTACCCACAACATTTCCAGTTTATTCCTGTTAATTCCCGTTAATTCCCGTATATTCCCGTTAATTCCCGTTAATTCCCGTTAATTCCCATGGAAAGTTTCCAACATTGAATATTCCCGGAATTTTGCAACCCTAACGACAAATCACATATTCCACTGTAGCTGTCTAAATGCAACTTGTTATTAATTCACTTGAATCTGTTACTGCTTTGAGTTCTTCTCCTGTTGGACGCTGGTGTCCCTCCACAGTGGGACAGTGTTGTGACTCGTTTGTTGTGTTGTGTTGTGTGCGTCCTGCAGGACCTGCAGCGGGACATCGAGCAGCACACGGCGAGCGTGACCTCGGTGCTGACGCTCTGCGACGTCCTGCTGCACGACGCCGACGCCTGCGGCAGCGACTCGGAGAACGACTCCATCCAGCAGACGAGCCGCAGCCTGGACCGGCGCTGGAGGAACATCTGCGCCATGTCCATGGAGAGGAGGATGAGGTGAGAAGCTCCAGGAGGATGGAAGAGTCTCTGCTGGATGAGTCACTCAGAAAGATGAAATCAACGATGGTTTTATGAAGCCGGGACGGGAGTTTGTGTCAAATAGAGCAGGGGTTTTCAACCGGGGGTCCGCGGCCCCCCTGGTGGTCAGCGACGGCATTGCAGGGGGTCCGCGAAATTCACTTTGATATTTCAACTAGGGCTGGGCAAGTTAACCTCGTTTTAATCGAGTTAACTCAAGTGATGAGTTAACTCGATTGTTTATCCGCCAATTATTTTCTTTTTTCCTGTTCTGCAGCAGTCAGCAACAGACTTTCACAAAATAAAAGCCTGACTTTCACAATAAAACAATAAATAATCAAACCTGAGTTAATGCGAGATAAAATAATTAATCGAGTTAACTCATCACTTGAGTTAACTCGATTAAACGAGTTAACTTGCCCAGCCCTAATTTCAACACATTTCCAGATTACTCTTGAATATCGTGAAAAATATTTAAAATAAGAAAAATATGGCTAAAATAATATAAAGGTGCTGGTGATCATGAGGTTAAACTTAAGTAGGCCTCAATTGTTTGTGTGATTTTGTTTGATTATCATTTATAATATTCTGCATTACTTTGTCATCTTCCCTCTTCAGTTGTAGCCCCAGTTTATGTTGATTGTTATTGATCATCGTTACTTTAACGTTCTCTCAACATGTCAGCTACACGTCTGTACATTTAAGTCATGAACGTTATATATTGATGTTCATATGGTTCTGAGATGCAGTACAACTACAAACTGCATTTTAATTTTGTTTTTCAATTCTTAAGCACTGAAAATCAACAGGTTTTGTTGTTTTTTCACAGATTTGTTTGAGGTTTTTAAGTATATTTATATCTAGATTTGTTTGAGGTTTTTAAATAAAACCAACATGGAAAACCAAATGTTAAAACTCCCTTAGGCACATCAGTGGGCCGCGGATTCCTTTCTAGTCAGGATCCTGGTCCCTGGGACAAAACCAGTTGAAAACCCCTGGAATCGAGAATGAACGTTTGGATTTGATCAGATCGACAGGAATGGATTTGACGCTTTGAGGTTTTTTAAACTTTGTGAAATGACTCTCGACAGGATCGAGGAAACCTGGCGTCTCTGGAGCAAGTTCCTGGACGACTACTCTCGCTTCGAAGACTGGCTGAAGAGCGCCGAGGTCACCGCCGCCGACCCCGACTCGGCCGGCGTGCTCTACACCGGCGCCAAGGAGGAGCTCAAGAAGTTCGAGGTCAGCAGAGAAAGATTACTCTGATAGCTTCTGGATCTCAGTCTGTGTGAGGGAGCGTTCAGGTTCAGGTCTCCTTCCACCTTCCACCTGTCGCTCTGGATTAGAAACCCAGATTAGCGTCCGGTAATCTGGACTCTGCCGGGATTCCCTCGTCGCCACAGCAACAGAGTCGATGGCGTTGGCTTCCTGACACGTGTCATCGTGAGGACGCCGCTGACCCACATCCAGGCTCCAGTGACACGTGCTGGGAGCTGTGGGACCAGTCCAGGGTTCAAATCCATAAAGTGACTGGAACAGGTTTTAATCCTGAGAGCAGCTGCAGCCGGTTGTCTGTTCATATGTGTTGTGTTATATTGTGTGACTTTAATATATGTAAATATTTAAAGAAAGTAATGTAATTTAATTTAATCCCGGCTTTACTTCTCTTGGAGTTTAAAGTTATTGTGTCTGTGTAAATCAATTAATCAATTAAATAATCAATTATAAAAAACACATTTAAAATAGATTTGATCAAATCACATATTTATTCTAATAGGAATTTACAAGGGAAATAACATATCAATTAAAAAAAGTAATGACTTCATAACTTTGAAAATACTTAAGAAGGTTTTATTTACAATTTAAATCTCCATTGTGTGTGTTGTGTTGTTTGTGTGACTTTAATATATGTAAATATTTAAAGAAAGTATTGTAATTTAATTGAATCCCGGCTTTACTTCTCTTGGAGTTTAAAGTTATTGTGTCTGTGTAAATCAATTAATCAATTAAATAATCAATTATAAAAAACACATTTAAAATAGATTTTAAAAAATCACATATTTGATCTAATAGGAATTTACAAGGGAAATAACATATCAATTAAAAAAAGTAATGACTTCATAACTTTGAAAATACTTAAGAAGGTTTTATTTACAATTTAAATCTCCATTGTGTGTGTTGTGTTGTTTGTGTGACTTTAATATATGTAAATTTTTAAAGAAAGTATTGTAATTTAATTTAATCCCGGCTTTACTTCTCTTGGAGTTAATAGTTATTGTGTCTGTGTAAATCAATTAATCAATTAAATAATCAATTATAAAAAACACATCTAAAATAGATTTGATCAAATCACATATTTGATCTAATAGGAATTTACAAGGGAAAAAACATATCAATTAAAAAAAGGTTTTATTTACAATTGAAATCTCCATTGTGTGTGTTGTGTTGTTTGTGTGTTTCCGTCTCTCAGTCGTTCCAGCGGCAGGTTCACGAGCGCTTGACTCAGCTGGAGCTCGTCAACAAGCAGTACCGCCGCCTGGCCCGCGAGAATCGAACCGACGCCGCCAGCCGGCTCCAGGTGATGGTGCAGGAGGGGAACCAGCGGTGGGACGGGCTGCAGCGGAGGGTGGGCGCCGTGCTGCGCAGGCTCAAGGTGAGACACACAACACACAAAGGGTGTGAACGGGGGGTGTTTCTGTTGCTGAGAACTCACCTGATTGGTGGCGGTTGACCTCCGACCTCTCGCTGCCTCAGTTTACAGCTGAGTCAGCGAAGGGACAATCAGTAAATCACAGGTTAGAGAGGAGGAGGAGAAACAGATCAGATTCATTTCATTTACATGTTTATCATCTACTTTATTTATATTTAAGGAAAGATAGATGGATGGATGGATGGATGGATGGATGGATGGATGGATGGATGGATACATAGATAGATAGATAGATACATAGATAGATAGATACATAGATAGATACATAGATAGATACATAGATAGATACATAGATAGATAGATAGATACATAGATAGATAGATACATAGATAGATACATAGATAGATACATAGATAGATACATAGATAGATAGATACATAGATAGATACATAGATAGATAGATACATAGATAGATAGATAGATACATAGATAGATAGATACATAGATAGATACATAGATAGATAGATACATAGATAGATAGATAGATACATAGATAGATAGATACATAGATAGATACATAGATAGATACATAGATACATAGATAGATAGATACATAGATAGATAGATACATAGATAGATAGATAGATAGATAGATAGATAGATAGATAGATAGATACATAGATAGATAGATATATAGATAGATAAATAGATAGATAGATAGATACATAGAT
>NC_083647.1:26440923-26443423 GCF_963576545.1 Limanda limanda | reverse complement strand
CCGCAGGCGAAGCTGATGTCCGAGTGCAGCGGCAGCATCGACCGCGTGAAGAGAGTGAAGCTGATCCTCAACGACGAGGAGGAGGAGCTAGAGGAGGCGGGGCTGACGGGCGGCATGGCCGACAAACACACCAGCACGGGTAGGGAGAGGCGTCACTCTGTTTGAATCTGTGGAGACTGAAACTGGTGCAGGATGAATCCCACAGAAAGTGATGGAACTGTGAACTTCTCATTATGGACATGAACGTCCCTCAGGTCTCAGGCCCGGCTGTCCCTCACACTCAGATATCCGTCTTACTTACTTCACATCATATGTGATATGTGTTTATATAAACCATATTGATATTATATATCATTTTAAACAATAATATTGTCTTTTGCACACTCTGTCTACATATTCTTACACTCATAGTATATTATATTATCTATTGTATAATCAAATACTTATATTTATACCTCTACTATATATCATATCATATTATATCATACTCTCTGTATATTCTTTGTATATATAAGTCTATATACACATATTTATACATGTGTACATGTTATTATTATTATTATTATATTTACTAGTATTATTATATATACTGTTGCTGCCATTATTACTATATACTGCTATTATATTGGTATAATTACTATCACATATAAATATATATTATGTTATATTATATACTATATATACTGTACTATTTTTATATACTGCACCTTATCTACCTATTTATCTTGTGTTTCTGTTTTTATTCTTTCTACCTCAATATTTTTTATTGTATTTTATTTTATTGTATTTTATTGTATTCAAATATACCGGCTGCTATGACGACTTAATTTCCCTTCGGGGATGAATAAAGTAATCTATCTATCTATCTATCTATCTATCTATCTATCTATCTATCTATCTATCTATCTATCTATCTATCTATCTATCTATCTATCTATCTGTCTGTCTGTCTGTCTGTCTGTCTGTCTGTCTGTCTGTCTGTCTGTCTGTCTGTCTGTCTGTCTGTCTGTCTGTCTGTCTGTCTGTCTGTCTGTCTGTCTGTCTGTCTGTCTGTCTGTCTGTCTGTCTGTCTGTCTGTCTGTCTGTCTGTCTGTCTGTCTGTCTGTCTGTCTGTCTGTCTGTCTGTCTGTCTGTCTGTCTATCTATCTATCTATCTATCTATCTATCTATCTATCTATCTATCTATCTATCTGTCTATCTGTCTATCTGTCTATCTGTCTATCTATCTATCTATCTGTCTTATCTGTCTGTCTGTCTATCTATCTATCTATCTATCTATCTATCTATCTATCTATCTATCTATCTATCTATCTATCTATCTATCTATCTATCTATCTATCTATCTGTCTATCTGTCTATCTATCTATCTATCTATCTGTCTATCTGTCTATCTGTCTATCTATCTATCTATCTGTCTTATCTGTCTGTCTGTCTGTCTATCTATCTATCTATCTATCTATCTATCTATCTATCTATCTATCTATCTATCTATCTATCTATCTATCTATCTATCTATCTATCTATCTATCTATCTATCTATCTATCTATCTATCTATCTGTCTATCTGTCTATCTATCTATCTATCTGTCTTATCTGTCTGTCTGTCTATCTATCTATCTATCTATCTATATATCTATCTATCTATCTATCTATCTATCTATCTATCTATCTATCTATCTATCTATCTATCTATCTATCTATCTATCTATCTGTATATCTGTATATCTATGTGTCTGTCTGTCTGTCTGTCTGTCTGTCTGTCTGTCTGTCTATCTATCTATCTATCTATCTATCTATCTATCTATCTATCTATCTATATATCTATCTATCTATCTATCTATCTATCTATCTATCTATCTGTCTATCTGTCTATCTATCTATCTATCTGTCTTATCTGTCTGTCTGTCTATCTATCTATCTATCTATCTATCTATCTATCTATCTATCTATCTATCTATCTATCTATCTATCTATCTATCTATCTATCTATTTATCTATCTATCTATATATCTGTCTATCTATCTATCTATCTGTCTATCTATGTGTCTGTCTGTCTGTCTGTCTGTCTGTCTGTCTGTCTGTCTGTCTATCTATCTATCTATCTATCTATCTATCTATCTATCTATCTATCTATCTATCTATCTATCTATCTATCTATCTATCTATCTATCTATCTATCTATCTGTCTGTCTATCTATCTGTCTATCTATCTATCTATCTATCTGTCTATCTATCTATCTGTCTATCTATGTATCTATCTATCTATCTGTCTATCTATCTATCTGTCTATCTGTCTATCTATCTATCTATCTATCTATCTATCTATCTATCTATCTATCTATCTATCTATCTATCTATCTATCTATCTATCTATCTATCTATCTATCTATCTATCTATCTATGTGTCTGTCTGTCTGTCTGTCTGTCTGTCTGTCTGTCTGTCTGTCTGTCTGTCCGTCCGTCCGTCCATCTATCTCTCTATCTCTCTATCTATCTATCT
>NC_083647.1:26413423-26435923 GCF_963576545.1 Limanda limanda | reverse complement strand
AGGTCACTGATTATTTACTATTTGTTTTCAACAGCAACAATTATTAAAAACTGAAAAACACTTAACAACCCTGAAGTTTCCCTCTGATTAAATCAATTCTATAAACTAATGTCTCCGTTGTTTTAAAGATAAACTGACGTGTGTGACTTGTTTGTTTCAGTCGGACGCTCGGCGCCCGGCGGCCGTCGGACGAGCAGCAGCCAGAAGGTAACGTCTGTTTAGAGTTTTATAAACTAGTTTTAAGTTTTTTAAGTTTTAAGAACATTCCCACGTGTCTCCTGCACTTCTTTACCCTGGAGATAGTTGTGAAAGATTTACGTGACATATTATTACCACTGGGGGGGGATCATGGTTTGGTTTAAAGCCGTCGACACCAGTTTAAAGTTAACCTCTGTTGTCCAGATCCCGGGAGGAGCGGCGGGATCCCCCCCCCCACCGGCCCTTCTTCTACCGGGTCCTCCGAGCCGCCTTCCCGCTGCACCTGCTCCTCCTGCTGCTGCTGGTCCTGGCCTGCCTGGTCCCTCTGTCCGAGGACGACTACAGCTGCACCCTGTCCAACAACTTCGCCCGCTCCTTCTACCCCATGCTGCGCTACACCAACGGGCCCCCCCCCACATGAGCACCGCCACCACCACGGCGGGAGGGAAAGACCACCCGTCAGAGACACTGTCCCACAAAAACCCACCAGCTTCATGTCCGAAAGGCCTCAATGTGTTTTTATTTGACTCTAAATTTTATTGGTGTATTTAAAATCGTGTATTTATTATCTGTGCAGCGCTACAGTTCTTCAGAACGAAGCCGTATCACTGGTCTGTTTCAAAGCAGTGTGGTTTTTTTAAATGTGGATTCGGCAAAAATACACAAAAACAAGTCCTGAAGATTTATTGTGATATTTATATTTTGTCGTTACCAAAGCATCCGGAAGCTGAAAGGTTCACTCGCCATTTTCTACCCCTGCAGCTATTTCTACTGTTTTTTCACAGAAGGCAGAAATTAGCCGGAAGCACATTTTTGTACAGAAGTGAAAAGAGGTCGTGAGATTTCGACGAGTTTTTAAAAAAAACTAAACGTTGGCGGTGACTCTTCTGCACACGAGCCTTTCTGCAGTGTACTGTTCATGGATTTTGTATATAACCACAAACTTCAGATAAAGAGACAACGCAAATTATTGCTTTGTGTTTGAATAAGTGTTTGAGATTAATATAAAAATCAAAAAGTTCGAGTTCCTCAAACACACAATGTAAAAAAAAAATGAAGACAGATTTTATTGTCAATGCTCATAAAAGTCAAGATGTGTTTCAGATTAAAGCTGCGTTCAGCAACGTTTGACCACAAGGGGGCAGAAACACCCACTGAAACACAACCACGATAAATCAGTCAACTAATCCAAGTTCTTTAAGCAAACACAACAGCGTTAAAACTATAAAACAAAGAAGCAGAGCAACATTATCATCATCATCAGCGGTGACTCATCAACGTAAGTGACGCATTTGCAGAATGTTCACGCTGATGACGATTGATTTAAATGAGTATTAACATAATTAAGACCCAACTAAACTAAACCTTTTGAGACCTTGTGAAAACGAAAGCTGCACGATATATCGAAAAAAAAGATTTACCGTCATCCCGATATCAACATGCGAGATATACAGATCGTGAAATACTGCGTGAACTGTGATTAAAAAATGTTCCATGTGCCTTAAAAACTGCATCCGTCAATATATATGACCAATCAGATGGAGCCAGACCCCAGATTATAGATCTCTCTCTCTCTCTTTCTCTCTCTCTCTCTCTCTGTCTATTGATGGTTTTAATATCACACGAGCGTCACACGTTCCATAGTAAAACTCTCAAAGCTTCACTGAGATTCATTGAGCATCGATGCAGCAGTTTGAGCTCGGACTGGTCCTGTGTCCAGACATGAGCTCAACCATCACACATCATCATCATGTGTTTAAAACCTTGTCTCATTCAGAACTTACCCAGAATCCTCCACTTCAGACCAGGAAGTAAAACCCTTTAGGAATTAAACATTTAATACGTGAACACACAAATACTCCAACTACAAATCTCAGAAACACTTGTTGGTGTTGAACTTGTGGAATTTACCCGAACTTTGAGCAGAAGGTGAATGTAAGTGATTCTTTTGTTGAATGTTGCTCATTGTCAAGGTTAATATGAATATCAGCGGATTTTGTGTCATTTGATTTTGAAACTTTGAATCATCATTTGTAAATAATCTCTCGTTCTCGGCTCAGACGACCAAACACGACACGGACAAACGAGAGAAACGTGTGTAAAGTTTGATTTTATTTTGTGAACACTTATTTATGGGATGTATAGATTGTTGTTATTGATTGACAATAAACTGTGTTTGCCATGATTGGCTGGCGTCTGTTCACTGTATCGCTGGAGTAGAAACACAGAAAGGAAACCAGAAACATCAAGATCCAGGAAATGGATTGTGTGTGTGTGTGTGTGTGTTGTGTCCAAACTGTCACGAGAAACATTTGTGTGGGTTCATGCATGTACAACAACACAACCAGGACAGAGGGACGAGTGCACATGTCTGTCTCCGGTGGACAATCTGGAGCTAAAGCTGAAGAGAAGTGGCACCGCTCACGAGTGTTTGTCCAAAAAGCATTTGACAGCTTCTCAGTTTGTTTGGCTGAACGTGGAAAACGATCCAAAGTAAAACCACAGCAAACAAAACACAAACAGGAGGTTTCACATGCGTGAGGAGACAAATCTCTGAAGGACGAGAAGCCAAAGACGACAGAGCCAAGACGATCAGGACGAGCAGGACAGACGCTCCCACTCCTCCTGTCTCCTTCACTGAGGAAGAGTCCTGAACTACAGCAAAGAACACCACGACTCCTGTTTGTTAAAGCAACACTGAGGAACTGAGCTGAGCGGGTTCCATCTCCTGAGAGAAGAAGTGACCGAGAATCAGCTGCAGGTGAAGAGTGAAGCTGAACTGAGATCAGTTTAAAAGCTGTGGTGGGAATTTTAACATTTGGGCATTGATTGATGGAAGGAACTACTTTGATGTATAGAAAGATGAGCAAATGGATTCTCTTAGGTATCAGGGTGTTTCTCAAGCAACTAATGTTATATGACTTCCTCACTTACAGGGTCACCTAACCATGACCTCACAGGAAAGGGGATGTGAGTGGGTTGTAAAACACTGATAACAGATCCTTGAAAACAGATGGTTCACTCAAGGAGCTTAAGGCCGAGTAGAAGACAGGATACTGATCACCTATTTCTTAAGATCAAAGTGGTTAATTGATAACATGTGTTCCTCTCACAGGAGGAGCTTGTGAAGGTTTAAAACTGCTGTGTCTCCTGTATGTCATTGCTCATTGTATGAAATCTTTGCCGTGATTTGTACTGTGATGCCCATCTGCAGATGTAGAATTAAAACTCTCAGAAAGAACAATTGTGATGACTTGTGCTTGAGTATTGGTTAAATTCCACGACAAAGCCTCAAGTTATTAAAAACCAGAGATTATCTCCAATATTCAGCAGGAAACTTTGAAATACGAAGGATTCTAAACAGACTTTGGTGGATTTTTTTGCGGCTGCAGCTCTTGTGGGTCAGGAAGCAGAGGATCATGGGTAATATCAAGCGTCAGGGCTGCACTCGCCACGTCGTTTTCTCTCTGCAGGGGGCGCTGTTGCTCAGAAGTCACACAGTGTTGCTTTAAGGTTTACAACTTTACATTTTAGGTACAGCCAGGAAAAGCTTTTTTTAACAGTCATTTCTTTAAAAGGCCACAACAGAGAGTAGAAAAATCCTGAACAGGCACCGATTCAAACACCAAACACAGAGAAGTGGTGAAGGAGGAGGAGACACGACTCACTCTCCTCGTGGACACGGCGTGCACGGTGCACGGTGCCGGGGGTTCGATGGCTGGTTCTGTGACACCGAGGTGAAAAAAGGAGATACAAATACTGTTTATCAAAAAAGAGCGGGAAACTGACTGGCAGCGGTTTTAGCTGTAGTGCACGTTCACAGGAAATATCTAACACGCACAAAATATACATTCGGTCGAGAAACACCTTCTTCTTTTTTCTCTTAAGGACTAAAAACATCTGGACGAGAGAAACGAAAGAAGCTTTAACTCACAACAGCACTTTGTGTTTTCATGTTTTTGTGTGTTTTCTTGTTTCTTTGGGGGGACGGAGAGCTGCTAAAGTTCAGAGTCTGTTCTGTCCCGTCATCCCTCCAACGAGGATCCCAGCAGGACGTGGTCGAACATGAGGCAGTCGGCCGGATCCACGGGGGGGGAGGAGCCGGCGTCCCCGGCGTCCAGCGACCACTGGTCCGGGTGCAGGTAACTGGGAGCAGAGACAAAAAACCAGAGGTGAATTCAACGAGGTGACTCGCCCGGACCAGATCAACACACTCAGCGGTTTCCTCCAGGAACTCACTCGTGGCTCTCCATGTGGGTCCCGCCCAGACTGTGAGGCGGAGGCGTGGCCTGGAGCGGCGCCGCCTGCAGGTGTCGGTCCAGGTCGTGGGACGGTCTGTGCGGAGGCTGGTGGTCGGAGGCGTGGTCGGGCCGGTCCGAGCCGGGCTGCAGGTGAGACGGGGGGGCAGGGTACTGCTGCTGCTCAGAGTAAAGGTCAGAGGTCGGGGAGGAGGACATCTGGCTGCTGCTGCCGCTGCTGCCGCCGGATGTGTTGGCGTCCAACATCTCCAGGAGGAGGTCGTACACCAGCACCACGTTCTTCCTCTTCATGCTGGAGAGGTGGTCCATGCCTTTGTTACTGAGGAGAGGAGAAAGATCGGGTCATCTATTGTAAGACATTTTAAGATGGATAGATAGATAGATGGATAGATAGATAGATAGATAGATAGATAGATAGATAGATAGATAGATAGATAGATAGATAGATAGATAGATAGATAGATAGATAGATAGATAGATAGATAGATAGATAGATAGATAGATAGATAGATAGATAGATAGATAGATAGATAGATAGATAGATAGATAGATAGATGGATAGATAGATGAATGGATAGATAGATAGATAGATAGATAGATAGATAGATAGATAGATAGATAGATAGATAGATAGATAGATAGATAGATAGATAGATAGATAGATAGATAGATAGATAGATAGATAGATAGATAGATAGATAGATAGATAGATAGATAGATAGATAGATAGATAGATAGAGAGATACATAGATACATAGATAGATAGATAGATAGATAGATAGATAGATAGATAGATAGATAGATAGATAGATAGATAGATAGATAGATAGATAGATAGATAGATAGATAGATAGATAGATAGATAGATAGATAGATAGATAGATAGATAGATAGATAGATAGATAGAGAGATACATAGATACATAGATAGATAGATAGATAGATAGATAGATAGATAGATAGATAGATAGATAGATAGATAGATAGATAGATAGATAGAGAGACAGATAGATAGATAGATAGATAGATAGATAGATAGATAGATAGATAGATAGATAGATAGATAGATAGATAGATAGATAGATAGATAGATAGATAGATAGATGGGTGGGTGGGTGGGTGGGTGGGTGGGTGGGTGGGTGGGTGGGTGGGTGGGTGGGTGGGTGGATGGATGGATAGATAGATAGATAGATAGATAGATAGATAGATAGATAGATAGATAGATAGATAGATAGATAGATAGATAGATAGATAGATAGATAGATAGATAGATAGATAGATAGATAGATAGATAGATAGATAGATAGATAGATAGATAGATAGATAGATAGATAGATAGATAGATAGATTACTTTATTCATCCCCGAAGGGAAGTTAAGTCGTCATAGCAGCCGGTATATTTGAATACAATAAAATAAAATACAATAGAATAAAAAATAAAAAATATTGAGGTATAAAGAATAAAAACAGAAACACAAGATAAATAGGTAGATAAGGTGCAGTGGCAAGATGATGGTAATAGTACTGATGATATGATGGTAATGTTATTGTTAGAAAGTATATAAAAATAGTACAGTATATATAGAATATAATATAACATAAAAATATATTTATATATGATAGTAATTATACCAATATAATAGCAGTATATAGTAATAATGGCAGCAACAGTATATATAATAATAATAATAGTAATATAATAATAATAATTATAACATGTACACATGTATAAATATGTGTATATAGACTTATATATACAAAGAATATTTTAAATGCATTTAGGAGCTTAGCACATTTGAATGCAGTACTTTTATTTGTACATTTATATAGAGTGGAATATTTACTTTTACTCAAGCAAATCAAATTTGTTCATCTGTCTTTCTGCGGATTTTCTCAAACGTTGCAGAGCAGAGGAAGAGGTCACCCTGACCTTTGACCTCTGAAATCTAATCAGTTCATCTTTGAGTTGGTCAACATTTAAAAGAAATCCCCTGAAGACAGACTTGAGATGTTATGTTCAAGAGGCAACAAACATGAGGCAACTGGTTCTTTGAAAAGTCACTTTACTTGAAATGTATCATCATAGAAAAATAAATCCATGAGATTTGAGGTGAACATGAACAGTTTTCACAGATCTGCTGCTTCCGTGTGTGTACCTGACGTGTCGGATGTGTGACAGCAGCATGGTGAGGTGTCCCAGGCGCAGGGTCTTCTGCTGGGTGGACAGGCCCAGTTTGGAAATGGCCCAGACCAGAGCGTCGATGACCGAGTCCAGCAGCCGCAGCAGCTTGCTCCTGCTCTCCAGCTCCTCGGAGGTCTGAGGGGAACTGGTGCACAGATCTGAAACAAACAGCTCACACTGAGTCGGCCTCCCAGGAGCTGAGCTGGGACTCCAGGAACATCTGCAACAAACATCTGGACCCCCAACTCCTCACACACCCAGCATTGTGATGGAGGTTGCACATGGACCACCAGGGGGCGGTAGAGGGGAGGAGCAGTAAATCAAAGCTGTCCACCCACCACCAGGACGTCCAGCCCGTCCCAAAATCGTAAATATAAAAAAATGCCTTTTCTGCTCATTTGACATTTCAGAGTCGATTTCACTTATTGCACAATTTGTTCTTTTTTACCCCAGCTGCAGTGGAGCAGAGTCAACAGTGTGTGTGTGTGTGTGTGTGTGTGTGTGTGTGTGTGTGTGTGTGTGTGTGTGTGTGTGTGTGTGTGTGTGTCGGGGAGGAAGTGCACAGACGTCCCTCACCTGCTGGGACACTGTGACCTGAGGCATCAAAAAGAGGTGAAGTTGTGAAACTTCTGTTACGATCCAACAAATCTGTCTCTGAACTTTAAATCTGTGAAGTTGTAGAAAAGCTCAAATTGCTGAGAGCAGGTGAGTCTTTTAAATTTAGTTATTTGACCACAGGAAATACGTTGTGATAATTACTTTCAGTCTCTCAGCCATTAAATATGATTATAGATCTTTGGGTTTCACTTAATTACAACTTTATTAACAACACAAAATGCTCAAATTTAAACTTTGGAAGATATAAATAAACAGATTTTAGGCTGCGAGTGGTCAGAGTTGTTCCTCGGACTGTGGCTGAACTTTGCACCAGATTCTAGTCCAGTGGGTTTTCCTGATTATCTCACTGACAGATTAACACACTGACAAACAAACAGGATTCAACACAAAAGTGAAGATGATATATCTGTATTGGTTATAAATAAATGATATAACCAAAGTGCTCGGACCTCCGGCTGCGACAACTCTCACACACGCACAGATTTCTGAATTATTCACTGGGAAATCAGTTCAAATTGAGAAATTGTTATCTGACCTCTTCCACTTCCTCCCACCACAGTTTCATGCTCCTTTTCTGTTTTGCAGTTTTTTGCATTATCTTGCTTATAAGCCAACAAACAAATGAACAGGGGTGAAAACATAACCTCCTAGACAGAAATAATCTATATTTATACTTTATATTTATACTTGAGGAGTTTGAAGGTTGTCACCTTTTGGGGATGAAAGTAAGAAAACCAAATTTCCAAATACTGATATTTGCACCTTTTTTGCACTGTTTGTAAATTGGCCTTGTTCTGTTCTCTCTATGTTATTTACTTGTTGTTTTTCGTGGTTATATTTCTCTATATTCTTACACTTTTATACACAAGTATCTTGACTAGAGACAGAAGTATAATGACAGTAAAGCTCTTTCAATCTTGACTTTGGTTTAGTTTTTTGCTCTGGTCAGATTAGCGTTGTGTAGAATGAACACGTGTGTTGTGTGTTGTGTGTTGTGTGTTGTGTGTGTTATGAAGCCGTTGTGTTCCCACTCACTGGAGTTGAGGAGGATCATGGCCTTCAGGCAGACGTACTCTTCCCTCTGAAGCTTCAGCTCCCGGAACCGAGACGTGGCTCCCAGCAGCATGTCGAAGATCTCCATGATGCCCTCCACACACTGACCCTCCTCCCTGCACACACACACACACACACACACACACAAAGACACAACTGAATACACAATCTGCTGCTTCATCTAAGATGCTAAATAAACTAATAAATCGAATAAACAGAACCATCCTCTCTCTGATTCCTAATATTCACAACGTCTAAGTGTTTATTGGCTGGAAGAAGAAAAACATGAACTCCAGTTAATTCACAATGTGACACAGGAAACGATGAAATGAGTGAGTTGATGGTGACGGACGATGTGACGCTGTGTCGTGACGGAGGAGAACGAGATGAAAAGGTGATTCACATCCTGGATGTTCTCCTCTGAGCTCAGAGGAGAACAGACAGAAACGAGTCCAGCGGTAAGAATAAGGCCGTGTTGTGAAAACACAGCGAGGTCATGTAAGTCTGTAGTGACAGTTTCCGTGGTGAAGCAAAGGAGGAACCAGCAGATCCTCAGCTTCTCCCTCACATGAACTTACACACAGTTGTTAACTCCGACTCGAACCCAGGAACACAGACGTGTCGCTGTGAGGAGAACAAACGCAGAGTTTTCCTCCTGTTTTAGTGACGTTTGCTAAAAGCCACAGTGAGCAGCTGTTTTAAGGAAACTACTGATCCTTTATTTAACATAGAAACTATATATTTGTTAGACATTTAAAAACATGTACATAACAGGAATGGATTTGGGGCGGAGCAAGGTTGGAACAGTGGGAGATGGATGGTTATTAGGTTTTGGTTATTTTCCATTGCTGTTTGTTTTTTGTTTATTTGTTTGTCTGTTTGTTTATTTGTTTATTTACTTGTCTGTTTGTTTGTTTGTTTGGTTGTCTGTCTGTTTTTTATGTTAAGCAAACATTGTTGAACAGATTTTCTTGAAACTCAGTGGAGGGATGTGGTATAAACTGTATTTAACACGATGATAAACGTCTTTTTATAACAAAAACAAAAAGGAAACTCCCTCCTCATAAACTTATTTTGGAATAACCACAGTCAGTGGATTATCTCATGGGAACCAGGAGAGTTTGAAGTTATTTACTTCTTGTCAAGTTTGATGAACTTTGACATTTAGATTTACACAACGAAGACAAAGGAAGTTGTAAAGAGATTGTTAAAGATGCTCACGTACATTTAGCTGCATTGCAACATTCACTTGTAAAACTGAACTGTACAACAACAAGTTTCTAAGTAGAAAGATCTTTATAGAACACAGATAGAAGTGATTGCACGTCACCTGTGTTTGTATATGTTTGTATATGTTTGAATATGTTTGTATATGTTTGTATATGTTTGATGTGTTTGATGTGTTTGTATATGTTTGTATATGTTTGTATATGTTTGTATATGTTTGTATATGTTTGATATGTTTGTATATGTTTGATATGTTTGTATATGTTTGTATATGTTTGATATGTTTGTATATGTTTGATATGTTTGTATATGTTTGTATATGTTTGATATGTTTGATATGTTTGTATATGTTTGATATGTTTGATATGTTTGATATGTTTGATATGTTTGATATGTTTGATATGTTTGTATATGTTTGTATATGTTTGATATGTTTGATATGTTTGATATGTTTGATATGTTTGATATGTTTGATATTTTTGTATATGTTTGATATGTTTGATATGTTTGATATGTTTGATATGTTTGATATGTTTGATATTTTTGTATATGTTTGTATATGTTTGTATATGTTTGTATATGTTTGATATGTTTGTATAGGTTTGATATGTTTGTATATGTTTGATATGAATGATATGTTTGATATGTTTGTATATGTTTGTATATGTTTGATAAGTTTGTGTATGTTTGATATGTTTGATATGTTTGTATATGTTTGATATGTTTGATATGTTTGATATGTTTGTATATGTTTGATATGTTTGTATATGTTTGATATGTTTGTATATGTTTGATATGTTTGATATGTTTGTATATGTTTGATAAGTTTGTGTATGTTTGATATGTTTGATATGTTTGTATATGTTTGATATGTTTGATATGTTTGATATGTTTGTATATGTTTGATATGTTTGTATATGTTTGTATATGTTTGATATTTTTGTATATGTTTCTTTATGTTTGTATATGTTTGATATGTTTGTATATGTTTGATATGTTTGTATATGTTTGATGTGTTTGATGTGTTTGATATGTTTGTATATGTTTGATATGTTTGTATATGTTTGTATATGTTTGTATATGTTTGTATATGTTTGATATGTTTGATATGTTTGATATGTTTGATATGTTTGTATATGTTTGATATGTTTGATATGTTTGATATGTTTGATATGTTTGTATATGTTTGTATATGTTTGATATGTTTGATATGTTTGATATGTTTGTATATGTTTGATATGTTTGATATGTTTGATATGTTTGATATGTTTGTATATGTTTGATATGTTTGTATATGTTTGTATATGTTTGATATGTTTGATATGTTTGTATATGTTTGTATATGTTTGATATGTTTGATATGTTTGTATATGTTTGTATATGTTTGTATATGTTTGATATGTTTGATATGTTTGTATATGTTTGTATATGTTTGTATATGTTTGATATGTTTGATATGTTTGTATATGTTTGTATATGTTTGTATATGTTTGTACCAACACGTCTCCGAGCTGAACAAACAACAGCTCGGACCACTCATCTGAATCTGAGCCCCCCCGCCCCTCGGACTCCACAGAGAACACGATTCACCTTAATGCCTCATGAGCTGCTGCTGCTGCTGCCGACTAATTACAGGAGGAAATACAAAGTGCTGTTAAAGTGGCACCTTAATCACCGCCTGTTTACCACGATGGATACAAAGGGTGAAGCCGCTTCGCCACAGAGAGCCGAGCGCCGTCTGGCCAAAGTTGAAGGTCGGCCCGGTGGAGAACAGCGGGTGATAAAAGATTTTTGGCAGTAAAAGGAGCCGCAGGTGAGGAAGAGTCCGAGATATGACGCTGCCCCAATCTCCACCGCTCAAGGTCTGAGTCGCCTCCCTGTTGACTGTGTGAAATCAGCTCATCACACTGGAACAATGTGGGAAGATTACACCGTCACCACCATCACAGGAATAACACCAGACCTTTATCTCCGCCCACAGAAGAGAGGCGGAGCTCTGCGGTCTGGTGCGCACCGTACATTTATTAGCCAATTTATTTTGAAAAGCAGATCACGTGCTTGTGAATCAGATGTAACCTTGAAACTTTGAAGACTCGTGTGAGAGAAATTCATACCGCACTTGTTCTTGTTTTGGTGTGAATCCGGAGCTTTAGTCCTGTTGCCTTATCTAAAATGTATCTAAATGTATTTTATCTGTGTTATGTGATTTCTGTGTGTCTTGTGACTGTTGACATTTTTTTGTATGCTGCTGTCTTGGCCAGGCTTCCCTTGGAAAAGAGGTCACTGTATCTCAACTAGGGTTGCAAAGGGGTGGAAACTTTCCGGTAAATTTCCGGTAAATTTCCGGAAACTTTCCATGGGAAGTTTAGCTCGTGGAATTTTGGGAATTTTGAAAAAAAAAAAAAAAATACGCAAATTAGACGCTGGGCCATAAATGCATCATTCAAAACTCTATTTTAAAGATGTATGGAACGTTGAGTTTCAACCCTCCACTGTGCATTCTTCCATCACATGCACAGATAACTCCCAGCATCCTTCACTCAACCTTCGCTACTGAGGCCTGCTGTAGAGTGCAGGACTAGTCAGGTAAGTTTCCATGATATTACTGGGGAAATATATTAGCATGCTGATTGAGGATTGTTCATCTGTTCATCTAGACTATTTCCATTCATTTATCCATCAATTGTAAAATATGTTTACAGACGATTCCAATTGTTTGGCTAACTATTTATATCTCTGGCATTGCATTAGTGTTTTTTTACAAACTTTTTTCTCATCTTATTCTACAGAACAATGCCACGTGCACTCTCTCATGTGTGGAGACATTTCACCTCATCCAATGTAGAAGGAAAGGCTGTGTACATTTGCAAATACTGTGCAAAGACCTATGTTAAGAATGACACAACGATGCAGAAGCATATAGTCAAGTGCCCAAAGTTTCCTCAGGGCTCAAATCAGCCTATGACAAAACAAAATGTTTATATTTATGTCTGTATATGACAAGGTAAATACAGTTAGTATAAATTACCCACAACATTTCCAGTTAATTCCTGTTAATTCCCGTTAATTCCCGTAAATTCCCGTTTATTCCCGTTAATTCCTGTTTATTCCCGTTAATTCCCGTTAATTCCCATGGAAAGTTTTCAACTTTGAATATTCCCGGAATTTTGCAACCCTAATCTCAACGGGACCGACCTGGTTAAATAAAGGCAAATAAAAAAAATAAAATAATGTATTTTTCCGGCTGCGTCTCACAACCCAGTTTTCTAGATGTTTCTTTCCACATTAAAGCTGCACTCCAGATAATCTCCTGATGTTAGATTCTGCAGAGTTTCTCCTGCCAGTCCAGAGGAAAAGGCGAATATTTCATGAAGTTAAAGTGAGAAATATCTTGTCAAATCTTCTCAGGATGAAAAAGAGGCTCGAGAGCTTTCTGTGATACGAGCTGAAGCCGGTGAGGAGGATCTGTGAACACGTGATCTCCACAGCAGAGTGAAGACAAACTCTGGAGAAAGTCTGGACTCGATCCTCCAGAGCTTAAAATGTTTTCCTTTCATTTGTTTCTTTAAATGTGTTTTCAGGACTTTAAAATATCTGCTCGAGGAGAAGGACTCTTTTACAGTATCTGACGAATCCAGATATGTTAGAGACTCACAGACGACTCTTTCTTTCACTTTCCCTCCTCCCAATACTGAAGAGAAGATCCGAGGCAACAGACGGTTTAACATATAAACGTTGCTCGAGGGTTATGTCAGTGATTTGTGGCTCTTGCTCACCTGTTGAGTTTGAAGTCCGGAGAGAAGATGAGTTTTCCAGGATGATCCACCGACCTCCACATCAGGCCCAGCATCAGGATCTCCAGCCAGCAGCACTTCAGCAGGTGGATCTGATCTGCAAGACTCAGCTCTAAGAACCCTGAGGAGCACACACAGGAGCAGGGAAGGTGAACATACATGGAACAAAAACAATATTTGTCCATTTTCATTTTTCGTATTTAGTTTGTTTACATCCATAACAAGTTTGTTCTTATTTTAACTCAATAAAAAATCAATCTAAAGGATAAAAATACAACCTCAGATTATATCTAGTGTGTTGAAGGCTCTGCTCTCACCAGGGATCTTCTTGGCCCAGCTGATCATGAGCACCAGCTCCTTGTCTGCCAGGTTGGTGAGGGACATCATCATGCTGGCCTCGGTGAAGGGCTTCTTCATGTCCTCCATGAGGTAGATCTCCGGAGGCTCGGCCTCCATGATGCGGGAGATGAACTCCTCCGGGCTCATGGCCGAGTGGTGCACGTGGCTCGCCTGGGGCGGGGGGGCGAAGGGGGCGAGAGGCGTCTCCATGTGGAGGAGCCGCGGAGCTCGAGGGCCGAGCCCCACCCGGACCAGGGCCCGGCCCGTGGGATCCCGAGGCTGAGGTCCGCCACGGCGATGGCGAGGTCCCCGGTAGCTGCAGCGTTCACGTCTCACACCTGGAGACACACGAGGAAACACAGAGATGATTCCAGATGTTTATAAACTGAGATAAAACCCAGAAAGCACAAAACACTGGCAGCTCTAATGACCCGTCAGATCCAGAATCGTCCAAATCACAACACTCTGACTTCTGAGAGGCTGAATTCAATGAAGACTACAACTCCCATAATCCCACTGGGGCCCTACCACATTTCATCATGCCCACTTCGTAGCACTTCCGTAGACGGCAGGCCTGGCAGCTCTTACGCCGGTTCTTGTCGATAGTGCACTGGTTGGTGGCCGGACAGATGTAGTCGTTGTGTCCTGACAGAAAGAAGAGAAGAGTTATTTGATGGATGGACGAGAGGAGAAGAAGGGATCAGTGATGGGAACGGAGAGAAGGAGAGAAGGAGAGAAGGAGAGAAGGAGAGAAGGAGAGAAGGAGAGGGGAAGGAGAGAAGGAGAAGGAGAAGGAGAAGGAGAAGGAGAAGGAGAAGGAGAAGGAGAAGGAGAAGGAGAAGGAGAAGGAGAAGGAGAGAAGGAGAGAAGGAGAGAAGGAGAGGGGAAGGAGAGAAGGAGAGAAGGAGAGAAGGAGAGAAGGAGAGAAGGAGAGAAGGAGAGAAGGAGAGGGGAAGGAGAGAAGGAGAGAAGGAGAGAAGGAGAGAAGGAGAGAAGGAGAGAAGGAGAGAACGAGAGAAGGAGAGAAGGAGAAGGAGAAGGAGAAGGAGAGAAGGAGAGAAGGAGAGAAGGAGAGAAGGAGAGAAGGAGAGAAGGAGAAGGAGAGGAGAGAAGGAGAAAGAGAGAAGGAGAGAAGGAGAGAAGGAGAGAAGGAGAGAAGGAGACGGAGAGAAGGAGAGAAGGAGAGAAGGAGAGAAGGAGAAGGAGAGAAGGAGAGAAGGAGAGAAGGAGAGAAGGAGAGAAGGAGAAGGAGAGAAGGAGAGAAGGAGAGAAGGAGAGAAGGAGAGAAGGAGAGAAGGAGAGAAGGAGAGAAGGAGAGAAGGAGAGAAGGAGAGAAGGAGAGAAGGAGTTCTCACCCTGGATGCTCCTCTTGAAGAAGGCCTTGCAGCCCTCGCAGGACCACACTCCGTAGTGGTACCCCGAGGCGTAGTCGTGGCACACGGCGCAGAAGTGCATGTCGGCTTTCCCCCCCGCAGACGAGCAGGAGGAGGAGTTGGCTCCGCCCTCTAACCTGGTCCCCGGCAGCTTGTTACAGCTGATGATGGAGCTGCAAGGAGAGACACAGACTCTGAGAACAGAGACGGGGACAACTTGACATCTGGAGTCGAGCCGTCAGTCGCCTGCCGTCAGTCGTCCTCAAGCATTTCAGACAAGCTGAGAACTGCTTCAGGAAAACTGACAGAATTCATCCTCCAAACATAATGGGAATCAAAAATCTGGTGTCTTCACAAGCATCAAGTGCAGAGCTGAGGTAATAACAGAGAATAGATTCCACAGCGGAACCACTGGTGTCACATTATATCCATCCAGCACCACCAGGGTCACCATGGGAATATATATGTGTAGAAGAAATCAGTGAAAAGCATCAGAGAGGTGATGACACATAGACTGTAAATAAAGATGGACCTGAGCTTTAACGTGAAGCTGCTTTATTCACTGGACTGAATCAGCAGCTCTTTGTTTTAGAGGAGGAGAAATCGGAGGAGAAGGAATTGTAACAGGGACAAGATTCCAATGAGGATAATCAGATTATTATCTATCCTATAATCCCAGATTGTCTGTCTGTGCAAATTCATCTCATCGGCTTCACTTGCCGTTTGTATCGTTCAGGGCCCAAGGAAGTGAAGTGTCGATACTAATAAACTCTGAAACTGATTCTCTCGGGTTGTGGTTAATGAGTCGAGTCGAGTTTCACTAATCTCTGAATTAAACAGGTGAGCAGCTGTTTGTGAAACCCAGCGAAGGAAACTGCAACCAGCTTCACCACAGACCAACCATCCAGACACTAGTTAGTAGAATCAGCTTCGTTTAAAGTCCTGCTCAGGTCGTCTGGTCTGCCCCCCCCCCCCTTCTCTACTCTTCTCATCTCATTATTATATACCAACCCACTGTCCATCCCTTTACTGGCTTTACTAGCCCCATGCACGGACTTTACCACTACATATTCTTATATATTTATATAATTATATATGTATATATTTTAGGGCTGGGCAAGTTAACTCGTTTCAATCGAGTTAACTCAAGTGATGAGTTAACTCGATTAATTATTTTATCTCGCATTAACTCAGGTTTGATTATTTATTGTTTTATTGTGAAAGTCAGGCTTTTATTTTGTGAAAGTCTGTTGCTGACTGCTGCAGAACAGGAAAAAAGAAAATAATTGGCGGATAAACAATCGAGTTAACTCATCACTTGAGTTAACTCGATTAAAACGAGTTAACTTGCCCAGCACTAATATATTTTTGTTGTTTTATATATATATATATATTTTATTGTACTTTCCACTCCAGCAGCACAAGAACACTTCCCTACTGGACACTGACACAATCACATCATTGCATTCTATTCCTGTATCTGTACATATGTTCTCCGTATGTGATTTATGTCAGTGAGGTGTTTAAGTGTTTAACTGAATAAGCTACTGGATGATCTGAATTTCCCTCGGGATTAAAAAAGTATCCATCTATCTATCTATCTATTTGGTCTATTTAGGGTTGCAAAGGGATGGAAAGTTTCCGGTATATTTCCGGAAACTTTCCGGAAACTTTCCATGGGAAGTTTAGCTCGGGAATTTTGAAAAAAAAATAAAAATACAGAAATTAAACGCTGAGCATAAAAACATCATTCAAAACTCTATTTTAAAGATGTATGGAACGTTGAGTTTCAACCCTCCACTGTGCATTCTTCCATCACATGCACAGATAACTCCCAGCATGCTTCACTCTACAGCAGGGCTATTGAGGCCTGCTGTAGAGTGAAGGACTAGTCAGGTAAGTTTCCATGATATTACTGGGAAAATATATTAGCATGCTGATTGAGGATTGTTCATCTGTTCATCTAGACTATTTCCATTCATTTATCCATCAATTGTAAAATATGTTTACAGACGATTCCAATTGTTTGGCTAACTATTTATATCTCTGGCATTGCATTAGTGTTTTTTACAAACTTTTTTCTCATCTTATTCTACAGAACAATACCACGTGCACTCTCTCATGTGTGGAGACATTTCACCTCATCCAATGTAGAAGGAAAGGCTGTGTACATTTGATAATACTGTGCAAAGACCTATGTTAAGAATGACACAACGATGCAGAAGCATATAGTCAAGTGCCCAAAGTTTCCTCAGGACTCAAATCAGCCTATAACACAACAAAATGTTTATATTTATGTCTGTATATGACAAGGTAAATACAGTTAGTATAAATTACACACAACATTTCCATTTTATTCCCGTTAATTCCCGTATATTCCCGTTAATTCCCATGGAAAGTTTCCAACTTTGAATATTCCCGGAATTTTGCAACCCTAGGTCTATTACATTACCACTTAAGATTTTATTACACCCGTCAATCAGAGTAAAGAACAACCTTTCAGATAAAACCCGTGTTTGACCCCCCCCCCCGGCTCAGTGTCAGTGGTCCCACCTGCTGGAGTTGATGCCGTGGCCCTTGGGCTCCAGCCAGGCGCCGTGTGGACCCGGCTCGCCGTAGCCCAGCGGCTGAGGGCAGCGCAGGGTCAGCGACGGCCCGGTGGCGTGAGCGTGGGAGGGCCAGAAGGCCGAGGGGCTGAGGGGGGGGCACAGGGACGACTGGCTCTCGGGGGGGCCGGGCGCTCTGCCGTAGCTCAGCACCGGCTGGCTGTAGAAGGTCAGGGGTCCGTGGTCGTACTCGTGGCCGCTCTCTGCGTACGGAGAGGGGATGCACACGGTGTGGTTGTCCATGCCCGGGGGGGGGCTGTACACGGAGGGCAGGAACGCCGGGGGGCTCGGCCTCTCGCACGCCTTACTGGAGTCCACCTCCGGCAGCTGGAGCAGCGGTAGATGGTCGGTGTCCAGCTCGGGGGAGGAGGCCATGTCACGGGGGGGAACTGAGCGGGGGGGGGTGGTGGTGGTGGACAGGGATGATGAAGACGAAGCTGCTTCCTCTACAGCATCTTCATCAGCAGACGAGTCCTGCGGCAGAGGGACACAAACACTGGAGTGAGTGAAACCATGACAACAGAGTCCAAACCTGCTCTGCCTCAAAAGAGACGTTTGACAGTTTGAAGGAAACGTTGTGGAAAGAGTTTTAAAAACACTTTTCACTTGACGTTAACAAGAGAATTCCTTTTTCTTATCGTTTTTTCCTTAATTGCGTCTACACTGCATCAGATTGTCGCCCGGCGTTGAGCTGTTGTGACTCACTGCAGCTCGTTGTGGGTTTCCAGGAATCGGTGTTTCTCGTATTCAAGGACCCTGGAGAAACCAGAGAACAACCAGATAATGGGATCTGCATCGAGTGAATCACCATCACGGGACAGAGGACAACACGTGTGGGGAACAGAGGAGGAGCTCAGGAGCTTTTCATGCAGGTATTAATCAATCAAATTCAATCAAATTTTATTTGTATAGCCCACATTCACAAATAACAATTCGTCTCATGGGGCTTTAACATTGTGTGACATCCTCTGTCCTTAACCCTCAACAAGAGTAAGGAAAAACTACTAAAAACCCTATTAGAACAACAGGGGGTCTCAGGGTCTTGGGTTGGGAAGCGCTGCACGTTGCTGGTGAATCAAACACGAGACAAAAACCTGTTGTAATCTGTCAGAAACACTTCTATCAGCAGTTTGATCTATGAATGTTTGCTCCACGGACAGAAAATCAATTGACGGGTCGCATCTTCCTCCAGCTCCTCCTGAGTGAGACTGAGATATAAATCGATATATATCAGCTGTCGTAGGTTATTGTCACAGCGTGAATCAGCTGGTCCATCAAAACCTGTGTCTTCTGGCTCGGCTCCTTCTCCAGAACAACAGTCCAGCTTGTTATCGAAAACGCTGGAGCAATCTTCATCTCCATCTTCAAAGACTTCCAAGATAATTTAGCTGCTTTACTTTAAGGGAGAAACTCAACCTGCAGGAAGAATTCCACACTAGAGAAGAATGGGCTTAGACAACTGGGCATTTGTGGGCATGTTAACACGAGAGATATGAAACTTGAGAAGACCAAAGAACAAATAAATGCACGTAGAGATCGGTCCAAGGCCCTGACCGGAGGTAACATTCCTTCTGTACGTGGCGTGGACCCGGAGGGAGTCATGGCAGCAGCTGGAAAATCCGAGATACAGATTCTCTCTAAAGGTTTGGTTGTGAAAGTGAGGAAGGACCGGACACAGCAAACAGCTGGAGGTCAACACGTGACTCGCACAGGTCAGGTCAGAGCGGCCTTTTTTCCAAAACAATTCACCTTTATTCATCGTTACATAACCGTGTTCGTCACTTCAAACAGGATCAACACAGCTGAGAAGAGAAGCAGACTTTTGACCTGGATGTGGACGGATTGGTTGTGTGACCACACCAGTGAACCTGTGAGCAGCTGGAACAGGTGATTAGAGGCGTTCCAGGTGAATGTGAGTGACACGGATTGCTCTTGTCCGTCACGTGTTGATGTTAAACACATCGGCTTGTTGTACCAACAAACCCAACCGTCCCAGTTTCTATTTTGAACTTCCCCTTTGATTTGTCCTTTGAACGATAAAACTACAGAGTTTGGGTTCTGCAGGATTTGGAGAAACGGCTTTGACCAGAAAATCAAAGTCTGAAAAAACAATCATGAATCCAGAGGGACGTCTCCTCTCGAAGATCCAGAGCCTTCAGAGCTGCATCATGCTCTTTCGGTCACTAGGGGGTGTAAAACTAAGCTGCAGTGGTTTAAGTGTCTAAAAATTAAAGTGCTACAACAACTACAAGAGCTAAACATCCAGCAGGGACGGAAAAGCATGAGGACGCTGAAGCACGTCCAGAAATCAAATTGTACAACTCAGAACTTTTATCTCAGAGAAAAGACTCATCACATTTACACATGATGAGCAGGTGACCACCGTTTCCTACATTTATTCTATATAACGTCATATACGTCGATAATGGATCAAGACTGTGGCTCCCTCAGCTTGTTTGAGTTCTTCTGCCCCCTAGTGGCAAAAAAGCAGTTTATCCAGTTTCACACTATCCTTGATTTGATCAACTCACTCAAACAGCTGCAGGTTCGAGGAAGTAATAAACTTTGATCTAAATTTGATCCGTTTACTTTTATACTAACACTTTATACTACCCTGGGAGTTGTGTTAGTAGTAGTTTTAAGGTAAACAGAATTTTGCACTTTAGATTTATTGATTTAACCGAGTCCAGCTGAAAGTCCGTCTCGTCGGTTCGGCTCAAACAGACGCGACCAATCGTCGACGTCACAAACCGGGAAGACGGGAGAGAAGTTCCTGTGTCTTCTCACAAGGTTCAGATAGAATCCACTGATATGCAAACTGCAAATGTTTTTGTGTCCATGAAAATCGAGCCACGAGAGCTAAACAGGAGCGGATCAAGGTTTATAAAACAATGACGCAATCCGCACGGACGGATTCTGCTTTCAGACGTCGGTCTGTAAATTCTGAAGAACACAAGATGAACAGTAATAGTGATAAATGTAGAAAAAAATAACTGCAAACTGTCTGGATGACATTTCACGGCTGAATATTTTCTCTGCTCTGCCAGAATTAAACTCTCGGAGCCTCAATGACTTAATTAATCATTGACATTAAACATCCTCGGGGCTGAGAAAGAACACACAACACATGGAGACACGACACACAGAGAGAAGTCACTCACGTCTTCAGGCTTGGCGGCTCGGCACAGGCACACTCTGCAGTGAAGTCAGGAGGTCTGAGCCCAGGTTTGAGCTTTGGACAGACTGGTGCTCGTGGCAACCGTCCATGGTAAACCAGACAGGCCACGAGCGGTCAAAGGACACAATCTGTCTGTCGTTGTTCATTCACGTCGCCAGTAAACCTGTAATAAACCAGGCTGCCAGGCCAGGGAGCCTGCTCACCGTTTGGGTTTTGCCTTTATCTTTACAATTTGAAACTACACTGCCTCCCTGTTAAAATACATGGCATCTGTCTAAAGTTACACAAACTGAAAATATATTATAACGACTATAAATGCTTCAACTTTGACTGTTTCACGAAAAATAGTAACTGAGGCAAAATGGCAATTAAATGGAAATTATTGCCATCGCTCGGATTTGATCTTTAAAAATGAGCGTTCCTTAAGGTCGACTCTGATTCTCCACCGGACAAACACGTGAGTTCAAATCCACCAGTGAGCCGGGATATTCAAGCACATCCAGCCGAACCCTAAGGACAATGTTCAGGATTCAGATTCGACCGTATGACGATTGTTCCAGGTTCCTTCTCTTTGTCCCCTCGTGTCCAAAATAAAGTTTTCGCAGTCTCAGGAAATGTGGGTTAATTTATGCAGAAATCTAAACTTATATTAGTTTTTGTCTGTTAAGAGCAGACATATTTGTAAGTTGGTCCAACAATATGTATTTGGAGAGCAGTGTTTCCTGTTAAAGTCTCACCAGGAACTTTACCTGCACGCCAACTGGGAGGTAAAGTATAATATGAGGCGACCTTTGAACTTTGGCTGAAATCTAACCGGTTCATCTTTGAGTCCAAGTGACAACTGGTCAAAATGTGGAATAAACTCTGTTAAAGACTCACATCAATTTAAAAACTGATATCGATCAATATGACCAGTCTGGCTCTAATTAACATGTTCATGGCATCTCATGTGTTTTCTTCTCTTTATCTAATGGTTCATCGGCTCAGTCGGACATTAACCAGAGATCTGACAGGGAGGAGTCAAGTACAACTGACTGAGACGTTTAACTCCTCCTCAAGAGGATGTTTAGAGAAGTCCAGGGTCGTGAAGGTTCGTCCCAGCCTCCGTCCCGGGGACCAGGTGACGGAGGGAGACGTGTCCCTCAGACGCAGAAACGCTGACTGGGGTTCGAACTAAAACATGAAAAGCCTCTGACGGAGTTAGAAAACACAAACTGTTGGTGCAGCAGCCAATGAGAGAGCTCCTGAGAGTCAGCTGATGAAACAGCATCATGCACTGGGATCCAGACATTCAGACGGGTGTGTGTGTGAGCGGTCCGATCACAAACTGAGCTACCAAGACTTACAATATTAATCATTTAGGGCAATAAGTAAAATCCTTTCTTTTGCATAAAGGTCAAAACAAAAACATGAAGTTATACTGCCGAGAAAACTCAACTTATTCAATTATCAGACATGAAATTCAACATCTTGTCCAAACAAACGAGCACTACATCGTGATTCGTGAGCAGAAAAACAGGATCTGTGTCCGTCTCTCACTCAACAGCTCAGCTCCGTGACCTCTGGAGGACAGAAGGTCAAAGTCTCAACGTCCTGAAACCTGAATCAGAATAACATCCTCATTCTGTAGAGATTTGCAGGCCTGTGTTTTTAAAACCCTCTTTGCTTCGTGTG
>NC_083647.1:25940923-26055923 GCF_963576545.1 Limanda limanda | reverse complement strand
TTGTATATATATTTGACCTTATTAATGTATAAACACACGTTGTATAATATGTTATAACATTTAAAATGTTCTGTACTTGGCGTCTGTTCGTGTGAGGACGAAGAAGCTGAACTTTTCCTTTCACCTTCAGGCTGAAGTTATGAAAGTTATGGACTCGCGTCATTTGTGCGAGCGAATCAAGATAATGTGTTGTACAGTAACACAATAAGGTCCCCTCCCCTTCCTGTGTGAGCATCTCCTCAGCTTTCACTGTGTGTGTGTCTGTGTGTGTCTGTGTGTGTGTGTGTGTGTGTGTGTGTGTTAACATGAAACAGATCCAGTCCATTTGTTGTGAAGGGGGAGTTGTGGTTCCTCTCAGTCGGGGCTTGTCTGTGATATGTGTAGCCTCGGGTGTTGCACATATAAACCAGGCGTGCTGCATCAGACTCACACATTTCAAAAGGCAGTGAAACACACAATCTGCTGCGTCCTGACACGAGTCGTTTGATTGATCGGGTTTTATCAGACACGCTTTCAGCCATTTGGTTCAATACTCGTGTTGAAATACAGACGATTGTTATCGAGGTGAAATCCTGCTGATGTCAAATGATTCTGTTAATTAACTCAACGACTTAATTTATTTATTTATTTATGTTGCTTTTCCTCGCTGCTGTTTCTGAGTTTGAATCCAGCAGCAACACTGCATAGGAGATGTGGAAATGAGCAAAGTGAAGAAGGAACATCAGGGATTTGTCCTCGTTAAGACATCATCTAACAATGTGTCATGCACTCAAATTGTTTATTGGTTTAAGAAAGATATTAATAAAATAAATATAAAGATGATACAGATGTTACTTTGCGTGTTCAGATTATACGATCTAGTCTAGAGTTACCCTGCTCGCTCTGATTGGATCATTGGAACCAGTTCCCTTCTCGTTATTGATTTCAATTAAAAATATATTCAATAAACTATCAACATTAACGCACTGATTTGTTAAAATGTAGCAGAGCAGAAAGTACAAAGTGAAGTACAAGTACATGGAGAATGTACTTTACAGTACAGTACGATGCTTTCTGCAGTGTGGTCTTGTAACAGTTCCTCTGCTGTCGTAGAAACCGATGTTCTCACGATCAGAGACTCAACCTGAGACGTACAGAACGGGATCGATCATCAGCGACTGGACGCAGGCGCGGCCTCGAACCCACGGGACACGTACCAGTGTCCGGGATTCTTATGATTCTTACGAGGGGCTCGGTCCTGAATCATCTCACATACACACACACTTTCCCTCTCTCTTTCTGAGTGTGCTCATTGTTTTGAATCCTCCTCCACACTTTGAAGTGAAGGGGTCAAGCGGAGGCTCCCTCCTCATCCCTTGGGGGGGTGGGGGGGGGGAAGAACCTCCAGTGAGTCGGGGAACATCTGGGCGAGCGCACTGAGCAGGGCTCACTTGGCAGGCGGCGGCTGTTGGCACAGACAACCTTCCTACCGGGCGCCTTTCATCTCGGTTGGAACATGTGGCCCGGGCCCTGAACCCGGGAGGAGCCGGAGCGCCGGCCGCCAGCGGAGCCGAGGCGTGGTCGCTGGGAGGAGGAATCCGGCTCTCCTGCTGTCCTCAGGAGCTCCAGCTGATACTGATCTGTGGCCCAGCAGCTCCCACTAATTCCCAAAGTTCTATTCCTGTCAAGAGTCACAAATCATTTCTCCAACTTCAAGCTCCTCTCACACCTGAACAGATTAAATTCTTTCAGGGTGGACGGCTCCTTCAGGCAGAATGAGTCACCACCACTTCCTTCTAATGATTATTATTGCTATTAAATGTAATTTGAGCCAAACAGAAGCCAGATGGCATCAGATGTAAATCATTAACGAGTTTAGACAAAGTTGTAATTTCACAAATCGGAATTTTCTCCGACGGAAATTGTTTTAACTCGAGGGGCTTCATGTGAGGAAGGAAAAGTCCGGGTCGAAGGAGGCAACACTGAAATAAAGAATCATCTCATGAGGAAGACGAGGAGCCGCACACGTAGAAGACGAAGACTTCAACCTGGAAAGACGAAGACGATTAAATAGTCCGACTTGTCTTAAAATACTTTGAGTTGCACAGGTTCCAATCCCTTCATGCTCTTAAACCGTCTTGGATCAAATTTGACAGAGTTGACTCTTTCAGTATTCACAAATATATTTTCCTGCAACTGACGCCACTTTTAGCCAAACGTTTTTTTTTCATAATGAAAGTTTAAATGTCACATCTGATCCTTGCTCTTTGCTCTCTGTGGTAAATATTGCACAGAGGCGTCAGGATGATGTAAGATCCTCTGAACACACAACCAGCCGCCTGACCCGACCCACCATCTACTGCACGCCTGGTGATGGAGGGGTGACAGGTCGTCCATCCCGTCAGCAGATCCGTCACCACGGCGACCCGTCCGTCCGTCCGGAGACAGGAAGTGAGAGAGTTCAAGCGAAGCCGTCAGCGCGTCGCCATGGAGACGGATTCCAGTCGTTGATCCAAGACGAGAAGCGTCACATGGAGCATGAAACCACTTTGTGCGATTCACACCAGTTGCTGTCGTCGGGGCCTGACCTGTGGTTTGAGGAAGCACCAGTCGCACCAGTGAACACTTAACTGGACTTAAACAGATTCTGATGCTTAACATTTGTCTTCTGGTCGTTTATAGGTTGAACTGAAACAAACTGAACTCGTAGAAGCTGTTTTGTTTGATTGAATTCACCTTATTGGATGAACTGGTGGATTCATGAACAGGTTTCCAGACCAGTCATCTTTGATTGCTTTGTATCACAGTTGAGTCAAGTCTCCACAGTTCAGAGGCAACGCTTTGTTTTTCAGTGATTCAGTGCAAATAGAAGCTTGTGGGGTTCAAACAGTTTGACGGAACCTCAGCAGCACATTTTATAATAAATCTGTGTTTATAGATCTTCAGGTTTGCAGCCACTTCACTCAGGTCTGTTTCATTCCAACACTGGAACGTGCTGTGGACCAGCAGCCTTCACTGGTTCCAGCTCCAGTGGAATCTGGTGGAATCGAACGTGATCCACCACTTGCTCTTCCTCCTCTTCCTCCTCCTCCTCCTTCATTTCTCTCCAAGTAGCTCAGCGGCTTTGCCACGTACACGACCCGAGCTTTGCGCCGTCCAGGATTCCAGACACGTTTTCCATTCTTCCCAAAACAACGGTCGGGTTAATGAACCACACGGTGCGGGACACAACGTGCCACTAAGCATTATGGGTATTCAGCCCAGCTGCTGGAAGGCTTTCATGCACAGCGGCTGAAGTTAATAATTTCCTCCAGTGTCATTAAAGCGGCAGATGGAAGCACGAGAAGGTGACACTTCATTGGCCTGGCGCTAAATGAGGCGGGAGGCAGAGAGGCAGCTGATTGGCTGCTTAGGGACTCAGATCATTAATGTTGATGTTTCAAATTACTCGTGATCAAGCAAAGAATAAAAACTGGATATAGAAAATTCCAAAATTAATTTTATCATAAATATTTACATTTTATGGGTTTTTTAATGAAGCAGTCAACCCTAAAACTCCAGGAAGGTAAATCATACTCTAAATGTTTGAAACTTAAAACAAGAACAATCATGTAGCGTGTAGCACAGTAGCCTAGCTTCACCACCGGCCTGGTTTAATAAGAGTTCGTGCTAACGTTAGCAGAAGTGGCTGCAGGCTAGTGATACCGATTTTTACCAATTGAAATCAACACACTTTGCTAATCATTTATGCAGAAATGGACGAACTATCGTTAAAGTTTACCCAAGTTTTGATCTGCACATTTTAAGTTGTAGAATCAGAAGTTTGACTGCTTTAGCCACAGTAATATAAAGGGGCGGGGTTTAATAAAGGGACATTAGCAACAGCCATTAAGAATCCTTCATCTTTAAATATGTTACTATTAAAAAAAGACAAAAGGAAATAAGCTTTGGTATAAAATACTTTAATAAATAATAGGATTGCTCTAAGAACAAACAAAAATTCCACTAACAAACCAAGACTTTGACCAAATTTTGTACAAATTAATTACAATATTCTGCACATTCAGCCTCTGGGGGGGGAAATAAAATGAACTGACAGGATGTGAATTTGGATTCTCCATGATTTGCACCAGCATCATTAACATAAACATAAACATATTGAAAACAACATTCGGACACAGATGACAGTTTTTTTTAATGCTGAAGTTTTCCTGTTTGTTCTTCGGGCAGAAACAGAAACAGAAACTTTACGAACTCCGGACAACAACCGACAGAGACAACAACTTGTTCCCTTCATTACACCAGGGTCGACACACGGGAGAGGCGGGGCTAGAACACAGCCAGGAGATTCACACCACACCCCCTTTGTCTGAGATGGGGACTGCGATCTTGCTCAAAGGCACTTGGGTTCGGGCGGTTGATTTCCGTCACAGGGAACTTCCATCGCTCTGCGTAGCATCGCTGCTGCCGACAGACACGAGGAATTTAGATCCGAACTACGCAGCTGAAGAGAAACTGACGTTTAGATGTTTGGAACCTGAAGGAATCACAAGGGCTGGTTCCACAAATGATTCATTTCCTTTGTGCCATTTGGAGTCCCCAATAAAAACTTTTAAACATTTTTTAAACACTGGACTTTTGAACTAAACTTAACCGTTACAAAGATGGGAGGGAATAACAGGAGCTGACATGTGATGCACCATATTTATAACCTATAAGTGGGAATGTAAAATGTTGACATGTGACTCTGGACAGTGTTGGAACATGGAAGTGAACCAGTTGTTGCTTTAGTCGTTTCCAGCGAAAAATTGAAGACGAAACATCTGGAACCAAATTTCAAAAGGGACAAAAACCAAAAAAATGTGTCAGTGAACAGGAACAGTTGACACACACATATTGACTCGGGTGTGTTGAGTTCTGGAGGCGCTGCTGCTGAGGAACAGGACGCTAACAGTGTTTTTAATATTTAAATACATACAAACAGCCTGTGACATACAAACATGAAAAGTGTTTTGAAAGAATTCTCTGCGTTAATAACCTGTGATGACGTTTAGATGCTTTTTGGAGAGTTGTGGGTGAAGATCGGACCGTGAATTATATTTTGCTCTAAATATTAAAATCTTGTTTCTTGGCCCTTAAGACTTCAGGTTTGTACGCAGGTGTAAAAGGGCTTTTTAAATAATTTGAAATAGCTGTTGTGCGGTGGCACTTGGTTTTAAATCTCCAATCTGAAATGAAGAGGACTATTGGAGCGGGGGGGGGGGGGATTGTCTGACTCCACCCCCCCCAACAAACACACTCTTTGTCTCATTAACAGCTGTAACAAATGATCTCAACACATCATTCAGTCTGAGACGGACACAAACGGAATGACATCATTAGAAATAAAAAACAACCACAAAAAAAAAAAAATCTTATTCTTTAGAATAACTATGATACAAAGCATCACTTAAGTTACTAAACTCAAATATACACAGCCATTTGTTCATATTTACATTTGTACATCACAAAGAAAAATAACTACATCACAAAGAAAAATAACCTGTTGCATGAGGAGTTGTTACGAGGACGTCTTTCCCTTTATACGTATTTAAAATCGGCTAAAAGTCCACAGGAGGAGAAAGAGGAGGGAAATCAGGACCAAGGCACTTCTCTACCAAATACTGAAAAATCATCTCGTTGACTCGCAGGAAGCAGTGACAATTATTTTGAAAGGGTAAGAACCTTTAACACAAAATGGAAAAGATGTTTATGGATGTAAACAGAAAACGTCTCATGCCAAATATCATACAGCTGGTTCTCCTTTTCAAAAAACTTAAAACGTATATAAAACCTTTTTTTTTTTTCCAGTATTGTTTTTATAAAAAGACGTGAAGACAGTGTAGAAAAGGCCCGACGCTCTGGGCTAAGGCAGAAACATCGTGAACAGCTGCCGGCCGATGTCGTCCAGTTAAATCTCCACGAGAGTCGTCGTGAAGTCAAACAGAGAAAAGATAAAATCATCAGTGAAGAGAAAAGTCTCGATTCCAACAGCGTCGACGGTTAAAGTGAAATCCAGAAAATCCAAAAGCGTTTGATGTTTATTTTCCGTTTATTTTTTTTTTGGTTGTTTTTCTGTATTTTTCGTTGTTGGTTTTTGGTAAAATTTCGCCTCCGAGCTGCAGACGACAAAGTTAAATAATGTTTAACGAACAAAAATAAAAAATTAAAGCATCTGAAATCTTCACTTTTGGTGTTTTTAAGAGTTGAAACGTCGGAGACACTGAGGACGTCTCAGTTTGTGTCCCGTGTCTCAGGAAGTCCGTCCTGCGCTCACACATAATGGTCATTGATGTCCTCGCTGAGCTTGGCGGCGTTCAGGTTTTTACACCGGTTGTCCTTGGGGCTGTACGCCGTCCGGTGCGGCGCCTTCACCGGAGCGCTGTGCGTCGTGCAGATGACTCCGCCCTTTCCCTTCACCCCCCTGTCCTGCGCTATGGAGCATTTCTGAGACAAACACTTGTCCCCGAGGCCCGGCGCCCTCTCCTCCTCTTCCTCCTGCTCGTCCTCCTCGTGCACCCCCTCCTCCTCGCCCTCCGCCCCGTCGCACGTCCTGTCCGAGGGGCCCATCAGCTTCTTGCATTCGTACTGAATGTCCTTGTCGCGGTTGTCTTTGAGGGCGTAGCTCGGAGGCGTCTCCAGCTTGTTGTTGACCGGCCTGTCGGATCGGGCCGCTCTCTCACGCTCTTTCTTCCTCTTGCGGTTCCACCAGACGCAGACCACGATGCAGAAGATCCACAGGACGCTGAAGACCACGCACAGCACCGGGACCAGGTAACCTGCGGGAGAGCGTCACAGGAGAAGATATTGAGCACAGATATTATCCATAGAATGAACTCAGTGTCCGTCTGTAGCCGAGGAACAAGTGTACGAACATCTTTCACAAAGTTCCACTGCAGCTTAAACTATGAGCTCCGCGTGGACAGTAACAACTTTGTGGTTGCTGGAGCATGTGACACTCAGCTAAACAGTGAAGCTGCAAAGCACCAAGTTAAGGATCTTTTATGTTTTAGAGATTCTTTCGTTGATTATGAGACTGGACAGGACAAATTCAAAATTGCAGCCGCCACAGTCACATCGACTCAGAAATCATCAGTTTGTCAAAATTTTCTAAATCTACTTAGTTTTAATAAGTTAAACATTTTAAGACCAAATTTTTCAACTCAGCAGAAAAAGGCAAATTCTTGTTACATCTAACAACATCATATACACACATGTAGGGTGTAAATATGCTAGCTTCGTTTTTACAGAGTAACCTTGAGGAGCAACGCTAACAGTTTCCTCCAGCTTTCTTTCTTTGTGCTAAGCTAAGCTAAACACATGAGCGTAACACGTACCAGCAGGAGGAGATTCCACCAGCGTCTCCACTTTGACCTCCACCACGGCCAACATGACGGTGCTGTTGTGGCGTTTGGACAGAGCACCGATGATGGCGCTGGCGGCTTTTTGGATCTGTCCGCGGTCGCTGTCCTCGGATCGCCCGTCCTGCTCAAAGGACTGCAGGGATGGAGAGAGAGAGAGAGAGAGAGAGAGAGAGAGAGAGAGAGAGAGAGAGAGAGAGAGAGAGAGAGAGAGAGAGAGAGAGAGAGAGACAAGTTGAGAGTGAACTGTTTGTTGGTAAAGTTTGATACGAACCCAGATCGTGGATCGTGATCTGAGGAACCTTTCACCTGATGTTCTGGTCTTCTCCTGAGCTACGATAGTCCCAGAAACCAACAACAACACAACCATCACAACAAGAGTTGTGGTAGTTTGTTGTATAAAAGTAAAGAACGTCTGAACCTGAGTCTTTAGGAACAAACACACAAAACGCTGAACTCACTTTGAAGCTCTAATCATCTGAAAAACTGAAATACTGGTAACTTTGAATATCAATGTGAATAAAAGACGACTTGTGGGAAATGACTGAAATGTGCAAAGCCACCAGTTGTAGTGAAGAGTCTGTCACACACACACACACACACACACACACTAAAACACACACACACACACACACGCACACACACACACTTGCTCGGGGCTATGAAAGAAGATAAAGAGAAGAAAAAACACATTCATGGTTGTGAATAAAGCAGATTCTCATCCTAACATCTGGCAGGCTGCGGAGCCCCCCCCCCCCCCCCCCCCCCCCAGAGACAACAGAAGGTGGAGTTAATTGCCTAATAAGGCTCTGAGGGTGAGAGCAGCGAGGTGGTGGGGGGGGGGGGGGGTCGGGGGGGGATTAGCTGTGTGCTGTGCAGTTCAATTAGGACAAACAATGGAGCAGAGCCCAGCTGTGCTGCCGCTCGGCTGGAGACCAACACTCCTCTTTTCTTCTCCGGAGGAAATCAGCCGCTCGTTCACACACCTCTGACCCCGCCCCCCCCCCCCCCCCCCCCCCCCCCGGGGATGACTGACAGATCGCACCACAGACACGGGCTGCACTGACAGACACACACACACACACACACAGAGCAACACACACAGGCTACAGCCACGCTAACATTTAGCTCTAATTACGTCTGCTCTCTCTGTGATTGGCTGAGACGTTCGTGTTCCTCAGTGAGAAACAGAATCGGCGACGTCACAATCCCATGATCGCCGTCATCCTCCAGATGAAGAGCTCGACCAATAGACACGCAGCATGTGACACACCCCCTCTGACCGATGTGACCACAACCAAGTACTGGACAGAAGCTCGATAGAGACATGAACACATGACGTTTCATCATTTCTCCCCTGACGACGCACCACCTTTGATTTGATCATAACTTTATTTACACATATTTCAGTTTCTGTTGAATCAGAAAATGAGACTATCGATCACTTCACCTTGTGTTTATCAGATGTTTGAAAACACTGGAGCTGAAGATACAACACACACACACCCACATGTTGGAAGGATTCAACAGGATCTTCAGGATTCAGCTTGTTCTTAGTTTGTGTGTTTTGGGGATTTAGGGACAGGAAAGAGATGCAGACCCCCCCCCCCCTCACTGGTTTATGAGACGGAGAGACAGAGAGTCTCAGAGACAGAGAGACAGAGAGAGTCAGAGACAGAGGGACGGAGAGACAGAGGGACGGAGAGACAGAGACTCAGAGACAGAGGGACGGAGAGACAGAGGGACGGACAGACAGAGATGGAGAGACAGAGAGACTCAGAGACTCAGAGACAGAGGGACGGAGAGACAGAGAGACAGAGACTCAGAGACTCAGAGACTCAGAGACTCAGAGACAGAGAGAGTCAGAGACAGAGAGACAGAGAGAGTCAGAGACAGAGGGACGGAGAGACAGAGGGACGGAGAGACAGAGGGACGGAGAGACAGAGACTCAGAGACAGAGGGACGGAGAGACAGAGGGACGGACAGACAGAGATGGAGAGACAGAGAGACTCAGAGACTCAGAGACTCAGAGACTCAGAGACACAGAGACAGAGAGACACAGAGACAGAGAGACAGAGAGACTCAGAGATAGAGAGACAGAGAGACTCAGAGACTCAGAGACAGAGGGACGGAGAGACAGAGAGACAGAGACTCAGAGACTCAGAGACAGAGAGACACAGAGACAGAGAGACAGAGAGACTCAGAGACTCAGAGACAGAGAGACACAGAGACAGAGAGACAGAGAGACAGAGAGACTCAGAGACTCAGAGACAGAGGGACGGAGAGACAGAGAGACAGAGACTCAGAGACTCAGAGACTCAGAGACTCAGAGACAGAGAGACGGAGAGACAGAGAGATGGCGAGACAGACTGACGTGACCACAACCAAGTACTGGACAGAAGCTCGATAGAGACATGAACACATGACGTTTCATCATTTCTCCTCTGGCGACGCACCACCTTTGATTTGATCATAACTTTATTTACACATATTTGAGTTTCTGCAGCCGTTTGTGTTGAGGCGACATTAATGTCAGATGAATGATTAATGTCACACAGCCAGAAGATTCAGAGACGTCTGTTGAATCAGAAAATGAGACTATCGATCACTTCACCTTGTGTTTATCAGATGTTTGAAAACCCTGGAGCTGAAGATACAACACACACACACCCACATGTTGGAAGGATTCAACAGGATCTTCAGGATTCAGCTTGTTCTTAGTTTGTGTGTTTTGGGGATTTAGGGACAGGAAAGAGACGCAGACCCCCCCCGCCCCCCTCACTGGTTTATGTTCTGTCACTGACTGTAACTGCATCGAGCTTCGTCCTGTTTACATCCAGCAGCTCGTCTGATACGTCGGCTCCGAGCTGCTCCAGCATCTCATCGGTTTCTCCTTCCAGCCCACGAGACGCAGACGCTTCGACTCCAAACAAACCCGACGCTCCTCGCTCGTCCTCCGACACACGGAACCACTTGTTCCAGCAGATCAGCTGCGTGGTTCACAAACACACCTCGGGATTCTTTGGCTGAGAATAAAATCGACTTCTACTCGAGATTCTAACGACTTCACCCACACTTGGAAACGGACGCTGGCGTCTCTGAGTGGGAGTGAAGGTTTCTTATGAAAGCCTTGTTGTGGGGATCGGGTGGAAGTCGGGCTCGCCGCTCCTCTTCCTGGATCTGCCGCTCACGACAAGTCTGCAAACATCACAGGGACGAGGTCTAATCCCCCCCCCCCCCCCCATTAAGAGCTTAGAGCCCAGAAGTGACTGATTTCCCCCGAGTGTGGGTGGCCGAGAGCGAGGGAAGCAGGGAGAGAGGGAAAGAGGGAAAGAGGGAGAGGTGAGGGAGAGACGGCAACAAAGAAAAGAGTGAGGGAGAAAGAAAAACAGAAGAGTGAGGAATGAAAGAAGGGAAGGTGAAAGAGACAGTAAGAAGGAAGAAGAAGAATAAACAGGAGGAGAAGGAGGAGGAGAGGAGACAGATCAGCAAGGTGAAACGCTAAATCTCATCCAGATGTTAAAAGCCTCTCCCTCTCTTTTCTTTCCTCCCTTTTGTTTCTTCTGTTGTTTGAGTAAAAGACGACAGAAAGAGAAATTAGAAGGTTAAATTAAAAGGTTCAGATTCAACAGCTCTTCACTGGAAACAGTTTGCAGCTTTTGATTAAGAACGATTTCATAGAGTGGGAGAAGGAAAGAGGGAAAGTGTTGGAGAGACTCAGAGACTCAGAGACTCAGAGACTCAGAGACTCAGAGACAGAGAGACGGAGAGACAGAGAGACAGAGAGACAGAGAGGCTCAGAGACAGAGAGACAGAGACTCAGAGACAGAGAGACAGAGAGACTCAGAGACAGAGAGACAGAGAGACAGAGAGACAGAGACTCAGAGAGACGGAGAGACTCAGAGACAGAGAGACTCAGAGACAGAGAGACGGAGAGACGGAGAGACTCAGAGACTCAGAGACTCAGAGACAGAGAGACGGAGAGACAGAGAGACAGAGAGACTCAGAGACAGAGAGACAGAGAGACAGAGAGACAGAGAGACAGAGAGACAGAGAGACAGAGAGACAGAGAGACTCAGAGACTCAGAGACGGAGAGACGGAAAGACGGAGAGACGGAGAAACAGAGAGACTCAGAGACTCAGAGACTCAGAGACAGAGAGACTCAGAGACAGAGAGACAGAGAGACTCAGAGACAGAGAGACACAGAGACAGAGAGACAGAGAGATGGCGAGACAGAGAGACAGAGACTCAGAGACTCAGAGAGACAGAGACAGAGACTTAGAGACTCAGAGACTCAGAGACTCAGAGACGGAGAGGCAGAGAGACTCAGAGACGGAGAGACACAGAGACAGAGAGACAGAGAGACTCGGAGACTCAGAGACTCAGAGACAGAGGGACGGAGAGACAGAGACTCAGAGACAGAGAAGGAGAGACAGAGAGACTCAGAGACAGAGAGACAGAGAGACTCAGAGACAGAGAGACTCAGAGACAGAGAGACGGAGACAGAGAGACAGAGAGACTCAGAGACAGAGAGACTCAGAGACAGAGAGACGGAGACAGCGTCTGAATCTGTGATCTGAAGCTTTAACAACTTGACGACATCCCAAAGTCTGATGGACGACACGCTCTGAGGAACCAGTGTCATGACGGTTCCAGAAGAGGGTTGTGTCCTCAACTGTGAGACCACCCGAAAGACAGCACTGTCAGTGTGTGTGTGTGTGTCTGTGTGTGTGTTTGTGTTTGTGTAATAGTTACCATGGCAACCTCCACGGCGTCGCTATTGGAGTAGGACAGGTCACAGAGGATGAGCAGCGCTCGCTCCTCAGCCAGCGTCTGAGTGACAGGGAGGAACCTGAGCTCCGAGCAGATGTTCTCTACAGTGGTGCCCTGCAGACACACACACACACACACACACACACACACACACACACACACACACACACACACACACACACACACACACACACACACACACACACACACACACACACACACACACACACACACACACACACACACACACACACACACACACACACACACACACACACACACATTAGTATCTGCATTTTGTAATTCGAGTAGATTCACATTTGCTCTTCTAGTGTCTCACTGCTGTTTCCACTTCCTCACACCGACTCCCGGGAAGTTTAAAATTGATTTTAAGATTTTTTTGGCGACACTCTTCAGGCTCCATGTTACACACCTGACCTTTGACCTCCCTACGCAGCAGCTCGAACCTTCAGATACACCGAAAGCTACGAGTGACACGATGAAACCGGCTCTGGTTTGTGTACAGGACCTCCTGATGTTGTGTGTGTGAGGCAGCGGGACATCTGAAGTCACTTTCCTCCCACCCTGGGTTGTTAACATTCGATAATTCGAGCAATTATCAAGAGTTAACAATGCAGGGTGGGAGGAAAGTGACTTCAAATGTTCTGTTATGACATGAAACCTCAACAAGGACGGAAAAGACTCGATGACGCTGCTGGTTTTCAAACTTCTCCCACGCTGAGATCCTGCAGATCTGTTGGCTGCAGGAACATCGGGCTGATGAAACATCTGCATCAACGCTAAACCCTCTGATTAACTTCTCTCTCTTGATAAAAAACACTGAAACCACAAAACTTCAAATTTTGACAACGACCTCGTTAAATTTGACGTTTAAAGCAACATTTTTTAAAGCCGGAGTCGTTTTATTCAGCTTTTGAATTTTTCGTTTTATTGCCCGAGGAGAAGAAAAAAAATGATAATCTGTCAAACACTGCGACTGCTGAGTGGAAACCACAGAGCAGCTTCAACAGAGGAGTTCGGGTGGAAGACGATTCTGATTCTCATTCCATTGGGTGTAAAAATTGAAAAAAAAGCCTATTAAATATATTAAAAGAGAGAAATTCAGTAAATATTTGGAAGCTCCACAAACAGGAAGTCTCTTACCGGCGGCACTTTGTCCTTTTTGAAGATGAGCGTGATGCGAGCACAGCTGTTGTCCAGGTAACCGCTGTTGGGCTCGCACTGGGTGTGCAGCGGTGTGGGGGGGTCCGGCGTGGAGCACACCCCCCACTGGTTGCACGGCGGCGAGAAGCACGTGAGGAACTGATGCTCCACGCACTCGTGACCTCCGGGGCAGGAGGGGGGGGGGGCGTCCGCGGGAGGAAGAGCCTTCGGGAGGACGCAGGGCCGGCGACCGCACCGCACCTGGAAGAAGGGAGGAGTCACCGCTTTTACTTTCCTCTACCCTCATCATGTGGTGTGTTGACTCATCAGTCACGCGACTCCACGGAGGTCGCTCTGGTTTCCGGAGCGTCACTGACCTTAGAGCAGCGGACGTGTCCGTCGACGCACTGGCAGGCGTTACACTCCTCCTCCCAGCGGCTGGCGTGAGGGAACTGCAGCCCGGCGTGCCGACACGACTTCCCCAGGCCGATGACTGGAAGGAACGGGAGGAGAGGGTGAGAACATGAGCACAGCTGGAGATCCAGGAAAGCTCCTCTGAGGCGACGGCCATGTTGAGAAGAGCCCGAGCTTTAACCCTGAACTGGGAAGAAGCAGCTCTAGCAGAACTAATGAAGAACAGGGTTTGCTCACACTCTTGACAGCGAGCTCCAGCGTGTCCCGGGGGACAGACGCAGCGGAAGGCGTTGATCTCGTCCATGCAGGTGGAGCCTTCGGCACAGGGAGACGACTGACACTCATCGATGTCTGAGGGAGAACCAGCAGAGGAACGTTCAGTAAACAGCTGCAGCACAAGACAACTCACTCACATCATTGTGAAAGGGACAGTTTAGACCAGAGAGATCACACGTGGAAAAATAAATTCATCTTCTCCGCTGCGTTGGAAAAAGGATTTTAAAACAAGAAGCATCTGGGAAGAGCTTCAGTGTCTCTTGCAGGAACCGAGGAACTTCTTCTCACCGTAGCAGAACAGAAACTGATCTTTGAGAGATTTGAATGTTATGTAAAAATCTCCAGTGAGTGAAGGGAATCCAGAGAATCTCTTCGGCTTCACACACTTCAAATGGACAACGCTCCGGGTGTGAAAAGGCTTTTCTGGAGAGCTTTCTCTCATGAGGCCGCGGGAGAGCCCCCCCCCCCGACCCGTCGGCCGGACTCAGCTCTGACCTCGGGCTCAGCGCGGAGGCGAGAGGTTAACGCCGTCTTCCGAAAAGGTTTCCTAATCTGTCGCCCCCAAAACAATCGGCTGGCGCTCCCCCATCGCGACCTTTCACCTCCGACCCCCTCCGGCCCATCTGACCCCCACCCTCCTCCCCTCCCGGTTCCCAGGGGGACTCACTTATGCGGCAGTCCGGTCCGGCGAACCCGGGGGCGCACTCGCAGCGGAACCAGTTCACGCCGTCCACGCAGATGCCGCCGTTGTAGCTGCGGAGGAAAGACGGAGGAATCAGCCCCGGGTCAGCAGTGTGTGCAAATAGGAAAAAACACAAAGAAACTGAAGAGAGAGAAAACTGCTCCTGAAGAGAATCAATGAAAAGCAGGAAGTTGAAGTTGTTCACTTTGTCAAACTCACAACAATAACACAAAATAAAAATCTTCCCGTTTTTCAAGTATGTTAAACACGTTTGTAAAGTAACACAACTTCAACCGACTTATCTGAATCTAACTTTCAGGTCTTTGAGTTGTTTCAGTTTCTGACCTCAGATCTTTTTCACGTGCACACTATACGTTCCTGCAATGCATCATGGGTATTCAGTGAGGTGGTTGTGTCTGTGTCGTCCTGAGGGACAGACACACTCTCGGTGGGACTTGTCTCCTGCAGAGTTCGCAGCGGCTCGGTTTGAGTGGCAGCCGACTGAAGCTGATCCCGGATCAATGTCCAGACTTTATATGTAAATCCCTCCTGACCACATACTGAGAGACCCCCCCCCTCTACCCCCCCCTCACCCACACCTCCACTCTTTACAGCCCCCCCCCCAGGTCGAGGAGGGTGAATGGGCGAGTGGGGAGTCTCTTCTCTCTCCTCCACCTCCTCCTCCCAAAACCAAAACCACCACTAATCCACCTGTCAGTCATTGTAGAGGAGGGTGAGGAGGACAGAATGGGGGAGGCATGGGGGGGGGGGGGGGGCTTTTGTCCAGGGAAGCCTCTCTGATCCAGAGATCCCCCTCTCATTGTTTACAGCTCTACATTTTATATTACTTTCGTTAATAAAGTTATGTTTTAAATACATCAAAAAAATAATTTAAATGTCTTGTTTTGTCCGACTGACGGTTTATAAACAGACAATAATAATAAAAAAAAAGTCATCATGATTCAAAACCAAAGAGTTTTCAGTAGATTGATGAAAATGGATCTCACCAGGGATGTGGGTTACAGTCGTCGACATCTGCAGGAGAAAGAATCAGAATCAGAATTATTTTTATTGCCACGTATATATTTGCATTTATTGGAAATTGCCACTGTACATAAAAACAAAACAACAACATATACAATAAGACAATATATACATTAAGAAAGAAACAATACGTTATGGAAGTTCGACTAATCAGCATCAGATACTTTTCACTGAATAGGACTTAATAATAATGACTTCTAATTCACTATTTCAGGCATAAATCAAAAAGAAAAGGAAACACAACTACTAAGAAATATCACAAATCATAAAAAGGATTCTTGTAATTGACTTGAATCCTGCGTATCGTACTGCGATGGTGTTGAAGTATTAATCTACTGATGCAGTCGTACTTTGATTTCCAACCTGTTACTAGATCTCAAGTCAGCATCTGATTTGTAATAATAACAAAAAAATAACAAGAAGCTAAAGTGAAGCCTTATTCTGTCCCTGGCTGTTAGAAGAGTTCAGAGACTCAGCGGATCCCGGCTCGATCCCTCGGCTCTGACGCTCACGTACTCTGAGCGCAGGTGTGTCCTCTCCATCCGTCCTTGCAGATGCACGTGAAGACGTCTCCCCCCCCGACGCACGTCCCCCCGTTCTCACAGGGTCCCGAGTCACACGTGCTGTTCTTGGCTACGAACACAACATGAGGAATGTTTGTTAGTCTCTGACCAGGCGGTAACCGGGTCACACATCACGTCATCACTGGGTCTCTGATGGTCACAGTCCGAGTGGGGGTGGGGCGCCTGACCTGTGTTGCAGGTGCTGCCCCCCCAGCCCGAGGGGCAGCTGCACAGGAAGGAGTCTCCGTGGTCGTAGCACGTCCCCCCGCTGCTGCAGGTGCTGGCGTCGCACTGGCTCTCACCTGGAGCGCCGCGGCACGGGAGAGAAAACACAAGGGGTTCAAACGTTTGACTCGGCGCCAGCGTGAAGCAGCGATTACTTCGGGCCCACAGCGGGAGTTCAGAGGAGTCGTGAGAGGGGAGAGAGAGAGAGAGAGAGAGAGAGAGAGAGAGAGAGAGAGAGAGAGAGAGAGAGAGAGAGAGAGAGAGAGAACAAGCCTGCACAGCCGCCCGAGACGCCATTGTGCTCCACACGGGAGATTAACAGGCTGAGGGAGCGAAGGCAAATATAAGACCTGACATGTTGAAGAGGACGGAACCAGAAGACAAAGACGCCACTCACGAGAGATTCGCTGGCTTTGTTTCATTTCTACTTTCCTCTGATGTGTTTCTGCATCGATGCCAATGGAAAATAATCTTCCGGAGCGTTTGATAATTCAGCTATTTAGACACTGATACACTGAGTTTCTCTCGCTGTTCACTTTAAAGACCTGTTGTTGCCAACCAAGGGTCACGCAAACACACGTGTCTTCTCATTGAGGCGTTTCACACGTGCACATACAGAACACACAGATTTCTTCTCATGCTTGTGTAACGGGGTAAATATGTTGATTGTTAAAATCCTGTTCAACTTGGAACTGCAGTCATTGTTTTTTGTGTATTTCTTTTATTTTGCCGTGTTTATTTGATTTTGAAGGGCCACAACAGGAACTTCCGGGGATTAGCGGGAGAAAACCTCTTTTTTCCCTCAGATGCAGTTTCCACAGCACCGAGTAAGTTGTGTCCCTTCTGTCTGTCAGTGTTTTAGTTGATTATGGTTTATTTAGTGTTTAATAATATGCATTTTTTTGTAACTTTTCTTTTACAGATGATTGTGTTCCATTTGTGGTTACAGGTATGTTTGTTTATAGTAGTTTAAGGAAAAAATCTATACGATCACGTGTCAGAGAGATGCAGTTTCCACTACACCGAATGATTGTGTTCCATTTGTGGTTACAGAGAATAAAGTTGAATTGTTCTACCAAGCCTGAGTCATGAGAGATGAGTGAAAAGAGCAGCGGTACAAGCACAGACCGTCACACTTGGAAACACGCGTGTGGACTCACGGGAGTGGCAGGTCTTTCCCTTCCAGTTGTCCACACAGTTGCAGTAGAAGTCGTTGAGCAGGTCGACGCACTGCGCTCCGTTCTGACACGGGTTCCTGCTGCACTCGTTCACATCTGGAGCGTCAAACAACCCGTCAGCACAGGGATCAGGTTATACATATTATATATTGATTTTACCAGCTCACGACAGATAAATATGTTCCTAAATGTTCTGGAAGCAGGAACGCATCTCACGTTTGAATTAAACCATTTTTTTTTTACTGTTATATCTGATATAAATATGTAAATAAATATTACACTACTCATCTAAAGTATCGTATAAGTCACAGTGTCATCTGCAAATGTGCACGAGGACACTGTTCTAAACTTTAATACCGTCAAAGAAGAACGGCTCCTGATGTTTAGAGTTTAGATTTAGTTAAAAGTTGATTGAGTTTAAAAAGGTAACTTCTGCTATGTAAATAAATCAGATTTACCACTCATATAAAGTATCATATAAGTCACAGTGTCATCTGCAAATGTGCACGAGGACACTGTTCTAAACTTTAATACCGTCAAAGAAGAACGGCTCCGGATGTTTAGAGTTTAGATTTAATTAAAAGTTGATTGAGTTTAAAAAGGTTACTTCTGCTATGTAAATAAATCAGTTTTACCACTCATATGAAGGATAATATAAGTCACAGTGTCATCTGCAAATGTGCAGATCCACTCACCAGCATCACACAGCCGGCCCTCCCAGCCGCTGGGGCAGAAGCACTGGAAGGAGTTGATCCCATCGATGCAGGTTCCTCCGTTTTTACAGGGCGACGACGCACAGTCGTTAATATCTGCAGACAAACAAAAGGACGGATATTAACTGATGTTTGAGGTTTAAAGGCACCGAGATCACAAAGGCTCATTTCAGAAGAAACACGTCCTTCAAGAAGCTTTGGAGAAAAGAGAGTTTGTGTGTTTGAGTTGGAAAACAATACCATTACCATCAAATCATCAGTACTTTTACCATCATCTTGCCAATGCACCTTATCTACCTATTTTATTGTATTTTTATCTTGTGCTTCTGTTTTTTTTTTTTTGTTTTTTTTTTAATTCTTTCTACCTTTTATTTTTAATTTTATTCTATTGTATTGTATTGTATTGTATTCAAATATACCGGCTGCTATGACAACTTAATTTCCCTTCGGGGATGAATAAAGTAATCTATCTATCTATCTATCTATCTATCTATCTATCTATCTATCTATCTATCTATCTATCTATCTATCTATCTATCTATCTATCTATCTATCTATCTATCTATCTATCTATCTATCTATCTATCTATCTATCTATCTATCTATCTATCTATCTATCTAAAACAACATTTTCCCAAGTGTCCTGTTCGGGTTAAAGAACAAAACAAACAAATAACAACAAAGTGATCGGTTGTGAATCTCTCTCGCTCTTCTTCTCCTCTGACTCCCCCCCCCCCCCTCCCCCTGCTGTAAACTGAACCCAGCCAGCGATGCTCGGTGCGTCTGTATGACTGTACGAGTGATTCCCAGTGATGGTAACTGATGATAAATATAGTCTGTGTGTGTCTGTGGCAGTGCGTGTGTGTGTGTGTGTGTGTGTGTGTGTGTGTGTGTGTGTGTGTGTGTGTGTGTGTGTGTGTGGAGCTGACAGTGACTCACTCTCGTGGCAGTAGGTGCCGGTGAAGCCCGGCTCACAGGAGCAGCTGAAGTTCCCGGCCGGCAGACTGATGCAGCGGCCGTGGGGTCCGCACACGTTGGACGAGATGTGCCACACCCGCTTCTGGGTGTCGTTGGTTGCCACAGCGACCGTGCAGCTGTCAATCACTGTGCGGTGGATTAGAAAGGAGACGGGATCAGCAGGAATGTCTCCGGATATCTTATTGCAGAGCAGAGGCTTGTCCCAGAGCCGTGTTACCTTGGCACCGGTTGGTCTTGCAGTGGTCCTTGAGCTCGGAGCAGGTTTTCCCCTCGTAGTCGTCGGAGCAGCTGCAGTAGAAGTCGCCCGTCACGCTGTGGCACTGCGCCTGGTGCTGACACGGGCTCGGGCTGCACGGGTCGTTCTGCACCTTCAGGTGGGAAACGTTCAAAAGTTAAAAACACAACTGCAATGTGCAGAGTCATCGCACTGTGTCTTCACTCGCCGGATCCAACCCGCACCTCACAGGTGGTGCCAGCGAAGCCTGGAGCACATTCACACATGAAGCCGTCCAGCAGGGCATGGCAGCGCCCGCCGCTCCGACACGGGCTGCTGGCACAGCGGTTCCTCTGAACCTCGCAGTGTCGGCCCATGAAGCCCGGCTGGCAGGCGCACTGGTAGCCTCTGGCAGCCTCCTGGAACAGAGACAGGAATTTAGCAACGTCTCAAGATCCAAAGTGTCAGAGATGAGATGAGACAAAGTGAAATCAATCATGGAGAAAGTTCAGGCACCAAACACAAATCATTCACATTTCTATCCTCTTACTGCTGAAGGCTCTTAATGCATCACGCTGATTTATCATCCGGGCCGTTTGTTGTGGTTTCTATCAGTGGAAGTATTTTGACTTTGGACTCTTGGTTGGACTTTTATTTGACTGGAAAGATTATTTAGTGTCAGTGAAAATGATTAAAAGTTTCTTCCAAATTCAAAACTTCACCTTGAAGCTGGAGAGAAATTTGAGGAGGAGCAACAGTAACGTGTTTAAGAGGAAGACTTTTGGAGAATTCTCTCTTTAATGGCTGAATTTACCAAATACAATATTCGCTCCTGAGAATCCCAGAAAAAATATTTGAAACATGGATCAAAAATCATTGTTTAAATCAGTTTTAGAGGAAATAATTCTTCAGATTTGATCTTTTCAGATTTCTCTCACCTTGCAGGTCCCTCCGTTCTGACACTGTCCGTGGCAGCTGTTCACATCTGAGGAGAAATCACTCTGATTAACTCGCAAACTGGGAGTTGGAAATATGAATCGATGCAGATAAACATGCAGCCGCTACAAGAACGTGGTTAAATAAACCAAAGCAAAGAGATTCATGCCCGGAGGAAGAAACACTAGAAGCAGAGTCAGGTGCACCTGAGCTGTGAAAACGTGCAGTGAAACTAAACTACTGACGCGTGACTGTTAAACACAAGCTGAAGAGCAAAGAAGGTTTGAATCCTGGAGCCTGGAGGATGCGGTGAAGGTGTGGAAGGGACAAACAGCCGTAAAGAGGTAGAACACAGGAGGAGGAAGAGATCTGAAGCTCAGCCCCTGGACTCGCTTAGCTTCTCTTCCACTAGCTTCACGGACCTGAAGTCAATCTGGTGTTTTAATTCACAGTAAAACCAAGAAAATTATTCAAATCTAGCACCAGACTCGACCATCAGCGTCGTGGGGAGCCGGCCAAACAGCAGGAAATTGGTGAGAAGAAATATCTGATCAATAAAAGGGTGTTTTGCTTATGTAAATATCAATATTAGCATGCTATCAGAGCTCGTGACTTTAATTTAAACAACAGAAAGCTTAAGGACCTGCTATACTATACTACTTCTGATCTGTGCAGGTTGTAGGTCATCCAGGTCCTGGTATCATCAAGTTGCACAAGTGTATGTAGACAACAAACACAAGTCCAGTTACACATTTGTACAACTTACGATACTACTACTACTACTACAAGAAAATAATTTGAGCAACAGGCGCTAGTGGAAGTGAAGCTAGCCAACAAAGAGGGAGGGGCTGTGGCAGCTGGAAAGAAGGTTGAAGTCTAGTGATTGTTTTGCTGGATTGATACTGACTGATGTCACAGTTCTTGCCCACCCATCCTCGAAAGCAGGCACAGTGATATCCACCAATCAAGTTTTTGCAAGAGTAAGCATTGAGACAAGGCTTGATCCCAGCACACTCATACACGTCTGCAAAGGAGACGAGAGACACAGAGAGAGGGAATGAGAGCGGCCCGTCACCAAGCTCCGCCTCCGTCCGTCCACCTGGTGCACGCACGGCCTCAGGTGCTTTCATCTCATATCCTTCAAGTGTTACATCATAGTGTTGAAATCAGTTTCTTAATAATTCGGAAGGTTTCGGCGCAAGAAACGAGAAAAACTGATTTAAGAAAATAACCCCAAAAAAAGTTTGAATTCTAATGGAAACAAGCTGAAATTAAAGTTTGAACTTTTTACATGAAATGAAGCTGTAGCAAATGATTTTTTCATGAAAGCTGATGCAAAATAAATCATTTAAAAAATACCAACAACCTCAACATACTAGATATTTGAGATTCTCATTTGCTTCTCCACACTGAAGACGAGAGGCCTCAGGTGCTTTCATCTCATATCCTTCATATGTTACATCATCATAACGTCTTCGCTGCAGCAGAAAACACATTTTTTATAAATTCGATCAACTAATTTGATCGACTTTTCTGCCTCTTTTGCAGTATTTCACGAGTTTTTAACTTAATTTGAATTTCCTCGTGCAGTCAGAATCATGATTTAATAAGCGATGCGTCACAGAGCAGAAGCTAAAGTCTCGAATGTGCATATTTATCATCGTGTGAAAGCGACTGGATTGAAAGTCGGGCGACTTCTCTAACGACTTTTAAACGACTCGAGGTCTTTTTCAAACATGTGAAATTACAGTTCAGCTTCCATCGCCCCCCCCGCCCCCCCCCCCTGCCCGCCCTGCTCTATCCTCACCCGCCTCCCTCCCTCCCTCCCTCAGGGTTAATGTCTCTCTATTGCATTCCCTGAAGGCCGACCTGCAGCATTCCGAGTGGTCAGTTTCAGAGGCAGCGCTCGCCGCCCCCCCACCCCCCCCCCCCCTCCACAGTGCATTAAGACGACTCCCAGGAGGTAAGCGGCACCTGTTGGCCGGCTGAAATTAAACACCCTGAGCCCTTTCCCAAAAACCCAAGCTCCGAGCCAATCCACCCCACCCCCCCACCCCCCCTCCCAGGTACCACCCGGCTCCCTGGGGGGGGGGGGGGGGGGCTCTCTGAGAATAACAGAATCCGTAACACAAGCCCCGGGGCTTCGGGCGCTGCACGCAAATGTTTACAGGTTATAAAATGTTTCCTGGCTGAAGTCACAGAGGGTGAGGGCTCGGCTCTGCTCGGGTGCCGCCTCACCGTAGTGTACATACCCCCCCCCCACCCCCACCCCCCCTGACACGCCCAGTCTGGAGCCAAAGATAACCCCCCCCGGCAGAGTATATTCGGTCCCAAGGCTAGCAGTTGCCGGGCGGGAGGGTATTTTTAGCCTAACTCAAGTCACCTGGCTCGAGTTGCAGATGCTACTCGGTGAGAATCTCCGTTTGCATGCGTTTACATAAACACACACACACACAGAAACACTGATTTAGAATTAGTGAGCGTCCTGCAGTACCTGGTTAAACCACACGACCGGAGACACAAACGAGTCGGATCACAAACTGTCACGACGACTTCGGACGCACGTCAAACAGTTTAGTTGCAACAACACTTCATCCCACATGCAAATATCACATGATTTCAGAATTATTAAAATATGCTTTTCCAAGTGTCCCGGCACAATTCACTTTGAAAAAAACACTTCCTGATGTTTATCAGCTGATAAACCTGCATATATGCAAATGAGCTATCGTCTCTCTTTACGTTACGTTACATTATTGGACGTTTTGGTGATTGGATTTGGAGACGTACCGATCTGGCAGGTCTTTCCCGTCCACTGGGGGGGGCAGAGACACTTGAAGCCGTTCTCCAGGTCGATGCAGGTCCCGCCCTGAGCACACGGGCTGGACGCACATTCATCCGTGTCTGAAACGTAAACAAGACCAATGTCCAGCATCACAACCACATTGAAAACAACGCAACACGTCTCTGGGTCTCGTGTCTACTTCATTTTCTGGTTTAATGTCGGACAGTGAGAAAGTCGTTTGTGTCCACGGGTTTCTTCTGATCTGTCGGAAGCCACTTCTAGACAGTGACTCGTTATCAGAAAGCGATGTGATTGGCCGGCCGAGCCCTGGCTAGCTCGTTAGCAGGCTAACTTCAGTATTAGCACACTGCTGCTGCTCACAGATGTTAACGGAAAGAAGTTTGAACTGATTGAAGGTTCCTGTCAGATTGTAACAACAGCACGAATCTACAGGCAGCTCCTTTACTGTGACCTCTGGAGCATCTGACCTTTAGCGCAGGTGGGCCCGGACCAGCCGGCTGGGCAGTGACACTCGAAGCCCGATGGGACCTCGTGACACGTCCCTCCGTTGGCGCAGGGGTTGGACACACAGGCGTGTTCCGCTAGAGGGAGGAGTCAAGAGGAACCGTTAGAATCCCTCCAGGTCTTCAGGGTGTGGACGAGCTGTGACACTCAGACCGGGAGACTCTGAACTCTCACGCTCACCGATCTCGCAGTTCTTGCCGGAGTATCCGTCTGGGCAGGCGCAGCTGTACTCGTTCGGCTCGTTGTTCATGCACGTGCCTCCGTTCTTACACGGCCGGTTGGTCCCGCAGTAGTTCAGATCTGCACAGAAACTCAAGAGTCAACCTCGGCTGTTTGTTGTTTAACACACATTCAGGAAACGATAGCTAAATGAAGGAACGCTTGTTTTCCTCTCGGCTGTTTCACGTCTGGAGCAACAGCTTCTCACAATGACTTGTTGTTACAGGAATTGTTTTTTTTTTTCCTTCCAAAACATCTGATTATGGGTTAGATATAAATATATTTACGGCAAATGTAATTTTTCCTGCTTCTTGACCAATCATTCTGTCCTCATGTGACTGACCATTGCTGAACCAGGGGCAAACATTTCCTGGTTCACTGCTTTTAAAGTCATACTCTAAACCTGCAGGTTTTTAATGTGGTTTGGTTCCGAGCACCGAGTGGATTCAGCTCCTTTTTATACGGTAAGAAAAGCAAACGAGTTATAAAAACTATCACAGCGACGATAAGGTTTGAGTTCATTTTGTCTTTGGTTCATGTGACTGTGAACTGAACTATTATAAAAGGTGGAGAGGGAAAAAATAAACATGATCGCCATCTGATAATAATGAAAAGAAGACGTTCACGGTGACGTAGGGAATTTAAACCAATGATCCACGATTCTAAAACTTAACATGAATCGATTGGATGCCTTCATCGTGAATTATATCAGAAGAACGTTCACGTGGCGCGACCGACCTTTGTCGCAGAGCAGGCCGCCCCAGTTCTTCTCACAGGTGCACTGCCAGGGCTCGGTGCAGGTCCCGTGAACACAGCCGGGGTACGGCAGACACTCGTCACAGTACGGACCCTGCCAGCCGTAGTTACACCTGCAACACACAGAGGGGGGGGGGGGGGGTTAGTTGGTTTTATTTGACAGGACAGAGTCGAGCAAGAACAGGAGTCAGAACCAAACCTGCACTCGAGCCGCCTCCTAATTTCTAGTTTACTTGGTTTTCTTACTCTTCTCCTTCCTTTTTTTCAGGCTTCTTCTTCTTCTTCTTCTGTCATTCCTTCCTCTCCGTTTTCTTCATCACGCTTTAATCACAACTAAACTCTGCTCCTCTTCACTATCAAACTGTTTTCAGACGCGTCTCCTGGAAACCGGCCGTGACGTTAACAGCACGTCCACACCGAATCTCCTCCTGTCTCCAAGTTCACGTTTCCTTTACATTTTTCTCCCGTATTCTCACTCACTCAGATATTCTTTCCAGACATTATTCAGCAAACTTCAGTTACAAAATGTCCAGGCTTCACTTTGGTGTGTCTGACATTTCCTTTTTCGATTTCCCCCTCGGGGCTCAGATGCTTGTACCACCAGTGATAATCAAAGCCAGGTCACAGAGAGAGAGCAGAGTTCAGAGGCTGCCTCTGTAAAACAAATACCTCGTATATCACAAGCTCACTGACAAAGTGTTCTTCTTTACAGCTGCAGCCCCGAGGGAACATCAGCCACACAGATTCACTTAATAACACAGGGGGGGGGGGGGGGGGAGCTCATAAAGACACAGTGATAGTTAAGTTGTGATAATAAACAACTCATTTAATACACTGAGGAGCGCTTGATGTCGATGATAACGTGTCTGTTTAACATCCCTCTGGTGAACGTGATGAATGGTGCAGGAGCCAGAAACAAGGAAACACTTTTACACCTCGTCAGTGCGTCAGAAGTTAAAATAATTAAAGAAACGACGAGCAGAAAGGTTCAGGAAACTCAGGAGAGCTGCTGGAGTTCCTCTAAATGTCACCACAGTCATCTGTGGACAAAATGTCTTCATCAAGGTGAAGGATGTGTTCGCTGAGGCTGCTAATTTTAGGGGAGCAAAGTGCCAGCACACATTCCTGGGCTCTGTGTGTGTGTGTGTGTGTGTGTGTGTGTGTGTGTGTGTGTGTGTGTGTGTGTGTGTGTGTGTGTGTGTGTGTGTGTGTGTGTGTGTGTGTGTGTGTGTGTGTGTGTGTGTGTCTGTCTGTGTGTGTGTACTGTTGTTTTCCTACAGTACATTCACTTTATTTTTTTTAGCCTGTTGCTCTGAGACACTTGGCAAAAAAAATCTCTTTCTGTCATCACTGGATTCCTAAGAACCAAAAACAAACATGAAGAAGAAATCAAGTAGAAATCAACAAGTTGAAATCAGTTTCTAGATAATTCGGAAGGTTTCAGCGCAAGAAACGAGAAAAACTGATTTAAGAAATTAACTAAAAAAAAGGTTGAATTCTCATGGAAACAAGCTGAAATTACAGTTTTAACTTTTTACATTAAAACGAAGCTGTAGCAAATCGTTTTTTTCTTGTCAAGACATGAAAGCTGATGTAATATAAATAATTTTAAAAGTTCCAACAACCTCAAAATACTTGTCATGGTCGGATCAATATTCCAGAGAATTGAATTGTTAATTGTAAAAGTGTCATGAAGCCCCCCCTTCCAGGTCTTAGGGTTCACATTTGCTTCTCGTCCCTGAAGACTCGAGTGGAGGTTAAAAGAGAAGCTGTTTGTTTCTGCAGACTCTTCTGGTGTCGTGTGTTTGTGCGTCGTCTCTCCGCCCGCTTCCTGTGTCGTGCGCTCGCTCGAGGTCAGACTTGGAATGAGCGGCGGGTTTGTGGAGCGCGGGGTGAGTCGTCTCGGAGGAGAGGCCGGCGCAGGGTTAGCTAATCTGTTGGTTTATGGCGGCACTCTGTTATTCCAAGGCCAGTGGTAACCTTGCCCCACCTGTCCTGTCATTTCTCTGTCGGGGCTATTTTTAGGATGCAACCCCCCCCCCCCCCCGACCCCCCCCAACCCCGGCTCTCAAGCACTTCAAAATGGATGCCGACCAAACACTGTAGCAGCAGTGATATACGGTTGTGTAGTGAGCGCTAATGGGCTGCAGTGCACTGGGACTGGGACTGGGACTGGGACTGGGACTGGGACTGGGACTGGGACTGGGACTGGGACTGGGACTGGGACTGGGACTGGGCCCTGGACCTCAGTCCTTCTGTGGAACTGGGACAATGTGAGAACTGCAAACTGTCAAACACCAGCAGGTGGAACAAAGTGATATCAGGTTGATCTGGTTTATCTATAGTCTGATCACTGGTTTGAATCAGCGTTTCTCCAGGTTCTCTCCAGGTTCTCTGCAGGTTCTCTGGTTCTCTGGTTCTCAATCCAAAGCCCCGATCACCCACTAACATCTGGCTTCTGTCTGTAATGGGAATGGAAACAATCCACACTAACTCCCGGGTTAAATGACTCTGCAGGTTATCGGCTCCGGCTCCAATCAGCAGAGCTGGAAATGAGACATGAAGGTTCTCAACGGGTTTGAACTGGGATCGGCTCCTGCCAGAGTTTTTATATTTCAGATGCAAAAGGGTCAAAGAGGCTGAAGTATAAAAACGGAGCTGAGAACTTATAAAAAATTCATTCAAGCAAATAAAAAACAAGAATCTTTCACTGACGTCTGATGTTCTGGTTTTTATCAGTTTGTCAGATTTCTGTTTGTGGCTGAAACATTTGGAACAGTTCACACGACTGTGACAACTTCCATCAGATCTCACTCAGAGAGTGGAGCCACAGCTACAGTGTGTGTGTGTGTGTTTGTGTGTGTGTGTCTACTACACAGCAGTGTGCATGTGGTGTTGTCCGGCTGTGGTCGGCCCGGGGCGCTGCACGCCGTTGGCCTGGCAGCGGCGGCGGCGGCGGCGGCGTGGACAGTCTGTCTGGCTGCAGTGTGGGAGAGCCACAGGCCAAGGGTGGCATTACCCACAAGCCCCGGCACCGGGCTGCTGCTGCTGTTCCATCAATGGAGCGGGGGGGCCTCGGGGGCCGGCCGGGCTGAAAATACCACGTCTTGCCCACAACAACACCCCCCCGTCCCCCCCCGTCCCGCTGTGGCCCCTCAGACAAACCACACCCTGAAGACAGGATGGTGGGCAGGGGCTGCTGTGTGTGTGTGTGTGTGTGTGTGTGTGTGTGTGTGTGTGTGTGTGTGTGTGTGTGTGTGTGTGTGTGTGTGTGACTGGTCAGGCTGAATTATTTACAGGCGAGCCTTGCGCGCGGACAGACTTAGCCCGCTGTTGCCTAGCGACGTGTTTGGTAGTGTCACATGAGGGAGCGTAGGTTGTGAGTGCGCTGTGTGTAAGAAACAAGAAACCAAACACACAACACAACACACAACTCCTCTACTCTGCTCGGATGCTTTTCTTTTCCTCCTCCGTCGCTGCCTCTCGGAGGTTTAACCCCTCGCTCTCTCCCGCTCGGCTCCTCCCACTTCATTTCTCTCCGTCACTGGTTCTGACAACCGGAAGGTTTTTGTAATTTCATCCATAAACTTCTCAGTTTTTATAGTTTCATATTCGGACAGAACACAAGTTTACCCATCGAGGCAAACATTTGATCTTAACGTAACTTTCACTTTCAAGCTTCACATGCAACACCACAGACAGTCTGTTATCCCATGTTGTTACAGAGAAGTCGTCTCCATGACAACAGAGCAAACTCCTCCTACTGACGACGTCCTTCCAAGCTTCAGGTTTATTTAGTTTTTTAACAATTGGTTCAAGTTTTCTCGATCAAAAAACAATTCAGAAGGGATTCACACTACATTTAATAATCGACCTTTTAAGGGAAAATTCATTTAAAATTGATCTGTATTTTAGCTTCTGTCATTTCAGCCAATTTCGTTGGAGGTAAAACCCGAAGTGAGCGAAGCAGCCGAGCCTCGAGCTTCACGTCACGATCCGACCTGAACATCGGGCTCCGGCTCCTTCTCCCTCGGGATCATCTTATTCCTGATGTTATTTCACCGTGTTTTTAAAAACTTTGTTTCACTTTGTCTCCTTATGTAACGTTTCATATCCTGCGTGTCTCTGACTGATCTTTTTAATGTGACAGATTTGATGAATGTGGACTGTCCCACATAAATCAAAAAATGCTTTTACTGAGCATCAGTTTTGCTTTTCTTCACCAGTATATGTGTGTGTGTGTGTGTGTGTGTGTGTGTGTGTGTGTGTGTGTGTGTGTGTGTTCCCGATTCCAACGAAGCTCAGAATCACATGTTGAGGCACATTCCAGGGTGTTCCTCTCTCTTTCAATCCTCCGGCCATTTCCAATGCAAAGTGTCAGCCTAATGTCAAATCTTAAGTAAATCAAACCTTCCTTAGTATAAAACCCCCCCCCGTCCCCTGAGTGCAGTCTTAAAACACACGTGTTCCGGTGCGTCTGAATGTTCATGTTCACTTCCACACGGACTCACGTCTGAATTTCAACTTTACTACGATAACACACAACTTCTTGGCACCTATCCTAGCTCAGAGTAAAGTGTTAGGGTTGAGATCAAATCTTTTTAAATCCACAGTCTGAGTAAAGATGGAGTCGAGCAGTGACTGATTGATTTCATGTTCCTCTCACTTCTTGAAAAACTGAAACATCTCGTCCATCCAATCCGGAGAAGACGTCAGGAACAAGGAAGAATTTCATCTTCCGATCCCGATCGATCCCAAACAGATGAAACGTCTCCGGAACGACTTCGACCGTAAATCAAACCTTTTTCCAAAAGCTCAGGAGTCGTATTTATTATCAAACCTATGACAATCTTAGATGAAACGTACGGACTTGTTGTGTAAAATCCTTTTTCTTCCTTTTCCCAACATGCACCAGGTTCTGTTCAGGTTCTAAACCCGACATCACTGGGAGTGATAATAGAAAATGGACTTAGTTAAAAGTTTCTTCTATTCTTATCAACCACACAGCCACTCATTCAAAAGCTGTTGTGTTACCTTGTGTGTTAAATGGACAGTAAATAATTATACGTTCCTTGTTGTGTTATTTGTTATATGTTTAGGAGGGTTAAAGGGGGGGGGGGCGGGGGGGCACACTTCCCCACAGGCGAGTGGCAGCCATAACAAGACCCGGGATAGGAAGAGGTGGTGTGGGCTGCAGACATGAGAGGGTGAGGGTGGGGGGGTGGGGGGGGTGGGGGGGGTAATGACAAAACAGGCCTCTCTCTCTCTATCTCCTCCCCCCCCCTCCCCCTCTGTTTCTCTGTGTGCGGGCAGCAGCTTCAGTACAGGAAGCAGAACAATGGCTCTGAGCTGAGGGATGGAGATGGTGGGATGGGGGGGGGGGGGGGGAGCGGTGTGGGGGTCGGACTGCTTGGTATGTCATCAACAACCCCCCCCCAGCCTCTCATCACTCTGTCGTGTCACCACTGTTTTCCTCATTAGGCTTCGACCAAACAACATCATGCTTATGATCAGTCTGCAGCTGCACTGTAAAAACAGCTGCACTGTAAAAACAGCTGCACTGTAAAAAACGACTCACTTGCACTCGCCCGGCGCGCTGCAGCTCCCGTGCAGCAGGCTGCAGCCCTGCTTGCAGATGGCTGTGGGGGGGGGGGAGAAGAGAGGGAGGAGACACGTTAGGATCTGTTCCTGTGCAAAGTAGAATATTTTCCTTTTTTATGTAGTTTATTGGACAGGTATTTGTTTTTTTAAGTGTATTTTTGGCTGTTTATCAGAATTTCAACATCTACGTTGATAAGTAAATCTGTTAGTTGTAATAAGCAACTGAAGAACTAATGAAACCATTAAAGGATAAGTGGAAAACTTAGGAAACTAAATTAAGAGTCAAGTTATTCACTACTTGAAGGTACTGGGAACTTTATATATAAAGCTTTATATTTATATTTTCTATGTATTTTCACTTCAATCACTTCTCTTTTCCTGTTTCTTATCAATGATATTTATTCGTTTATTGGAATTTGTAATATATATATTTTAATCAGCTATTTGTCTGTAGAAATTGATAAAAAACCTTAGAAGTGGTATTAACCGTCTTAGTGTGTGTCCTGTGTGTCCTGTGTGTCCTGTGTGTCCTGTGTGTTGTGTGTGTTGTGTGTGGTCGTGTGTGTTGTGTGTGGTCGTGTGTGATGTGTGTGTCATGTGTGTTGTGTGGTCTTGTGGTCTTGTGTGTCGTGCGTGTCGTGTGCGTCGTGTAAGTCGCGTGTGTCGCGTGTTGGTGGTGTTTGTCGTGTGTGTCGCGTGTTGTGTGTGTCGTGTGTGTCGCGTGTGTCGCATGTGTCGCGTGTTTGTCGTGTGTCGTGTGTGTCTTGTGTGTCTTGTGGTTGTGTGTGTCCTGTGTGTCCTGTGTGTCCTGTGTGTCGTGTGTGTCGTGTGTGTTGTGTGGGTCGTGTTGTGTGTGTCCTGTGTGTCGTGTGTGTCCTGTGTGTCGTGCGTGTGGTCGTGTGTGTCCTGTGTGTCATGTGGTCGTGCGTGTCGTGTGCGTCGTGTGTGTCGCGTGTTGTGTGTGTCGTGTGTGTCTTGTGTATGTGTGTGTCCTGTGTGTCCTGTGTGTCATGTGTGTCCTGTGTGTCGTGTGTGTTGTGTTGTGTGTGTTGTGTGGTCTTGTGGTCTTGTGTGTCGTGTGTGTCGTGTGTGTCCTGTGTGTCATGTGTGTCCTGTGTGTCCTGTGTGTCCTGTGTGTCCTGTGTGTCCTGTGTGTCCTGTGTGTCCTGTGTGTCCTGTGTGTTGTGTGTCCTCACCTGTCTTGCAGTCCGGCCCGGTCCAGCCCTCCATGCACCCCCGGTTCCCCAGCTGATCGCACACGTAGTGGCCGAAGTAGTCGTCACGGGGACGACACACTTTGTTGCACTTGCTGCCGTAGTAGTTGTCGTGGCAACGCACACGCACAGTGTACTCCAGGCTGGCCACCGGACCCTTGTGCTCCACCGTCTGCTTCTCCTCCCCCGGGCTGATGGTTCCTTTGTGGATGCTGCGCTCGATCAGCAGCTCGTCGTCTGGACACAAACAGGAACATAACACGTAAGTGAAACTGTTCTGATTGATTTGTGATCAAAACTGAGGATTATGTTGTCGGATATAAATTAAAAATGATCTTCACTGCTTCAATTCTATTTTTTATTTTATGAATTATTCCCTGAGCAGAGTCCAATCCAGGAGTACAGGAGCCTCCGGTGCCGCACAACCAGACCCAGTAACAGCTTCATTCACCAGCTGCCCCCCACCCTCCTCCTCAAATCACTCAGGACTCTGAAACAAAATGTCTTTTACACTTTTATCACTTCAGTACGTCTACGCTTTACTTTACATAAACTTATGCTGCTATATACGTGCTGTACGTGAATCTGTTTGTTTACTTCGAATGAGGAAGTGTCTTGTTGTCTTATCCGTTTCACCGTGGGAGAGAGTGGGAAACGATAAATCGATTTCTTGGTATGTCTGTCTGTACGTGTAAAGTAATTGACAAATAAAGCTACTATACTACTACTATACTATAATCCACTACTTTTCCAGAACTTCATAAAAACTACAAAAACATTCCACAGGTCAAGTCTTTGGGTCGTTCGACACCGACGTCACAACAAGAAGAATTCTGAATGACATTCCAGAGCCGGTTCCGGTCGTGGGACTAGAGAACCCGAGAGGCTTCGGAGAACGTCGGTTCTAACGCAGATCAGAGAGAAGGTGGAACCTCCGTCCACCAGGAGGGAGGGAGGGAGACAGAAGAGAGGATGGAGGAAAAGAAGAGGGAAAGAACGGGAGAATGGCAAAAGCACAAACAGAGGGAGGAGGAAGGAGGGCTGCGAGGGCTTGATAACCAAAATGCTTTTTCAGTTTTCCTGCTCGGTGAAATACTTTTCTGCCCCCCCCCCCACACACACACACACACACACACACGCCCCCCCCCCCGTCAGGATATCCACCCCCGACTCCATCGGAGCCAGGCCGGAAATAATAAGAGACGGGAACAGACGAGGAAGGAAAAGACCCTTCAGTTTGTTCTCAAGGAACAGGAGCTCAGAAGGAGGTGATGAGGAGGTGACGAGGAGGTGAGGAGGAGCTGAGGAGGAGGTGAGGAGGTGAGGAGGAGCTGAGGAGGAGCTGAGGAGGTGAGGAGGATCTGAGGAGGAGCTGAGGAGGAGCTGAGGAGGATCTGAGGAGGAGCTGAGGAGCAGCTGAGGAGGATCTGAGGAGGAGCTGAGGAGGTGAGGAGGTGAGGAGGAGCTGAGGAGGTGAGGAGGAGCTCAGGAGGAGGTGAGGAGGAGCTGAGGAGGAGCTGAGGAGGATCTGAGGAGGAGCTGAGGAGGTGAGGAGGAGCTCAGGAGGAGGTGAGGAGGAGCTGAGGAGGAGCTGAGGAGCAGCTGAGGAGGAGCTGAGGAGGAGCTGAGGAGGAGCTGAGGAGGATCTGAGGAGGTGAGGAGGAGCTGAAGAGGAGCTCAGGAGGAGGTGAGGAGGAGCTGAGGAGGTGAGGAGGAGGTGAAGAGGAGCTGAGGAGGAGGTGAAGAGGAGCCAAGGAGGAGCTGAGGAGGAGGTGAGGAGGAGCTGAGGAGGAGCTGAGGAGGAGCTGAGGAGGAGGTTTAAATCCACTGTCACTTCAGACAAGCTCCTTCACTCCATTTGGTTTAAGTGAGACTCAAACTGTCCATCACCTGTTTTACCAGTGAGTTGAAGTGAGTGACAGCATGTTTGTTTCCTTGATCAGATTTGTTAATAGAAAAACAAAATGAACAAAAAACTATTAACATTAATAAATGTGATTTATTTTATCTTAGAACTCAACTTTTCTCTTTTTTTGTTCTAACTTCTTTTTCTGTTGGACATGAAAATGACTCATTATAGTAACTTTTGAAATAAACTGCTCCTCTGCAGCTTTTAACTGGATTAAGTTTGAACTCCCTCTCTCTGTGCTGCCCTGATTTCACGGCGTCTCACAGCGAGTTCACACTCTGCCACAGACTCCGGTGCCAGCTCCCCCCCCCCGACCCACCCCCACCCCCACCCCCCCCTCACTGCTGTTCATCTGCAGCAATTAGATATAAAAATATAGACCAATCGCTCTCTCTCTCTCTGAGCTGGAGGAGCTGAGAGAGGCGGCTGTTACCAGGGAGAGGACCAGGGCCACGAGGAGGAAACACCGGGTTTCAGATCTCAGCTTCTGTTTGGAGAGCCTGACCCTTTGACCTCTGACCTCTTCACAGCTCCTCACTTGTAACAGAGCTGATCTCTGAACCGAAGTCAAGACTGCGTTCACACTGGCAGTGAAGATGTATCTACTCAAGGAAAAAACGTATAATGATGATAAAGAAAGTGATTCAACAAATTCCCGGATCAGCCCCTTCGCCGGGATCACCGCCAAATTTTAATGATTCTCTTTTTGGCTCATGTCCCATCTTTCCAGGAATGTTTCGTGGAAACCGTATCAGAAGTTTTTACGTAACCTTGCTGAAAAACAAACCAGCAAACACCCTGACAGGGCCGTAAATATAAACTCTCTGGTGCAAGGTAATGAAAGAACCGATCCCTGGGCTGCCCAGCTTGAAGCTCCGCCTCCTTTCTTTGCTTCTTATCTCTTCAGCTCAGATTTCTCTTGGATTCACCTCGTTGACGCTGAAACACCTGGAAGGAGACGCGGAGTGGAAGCGTCAACACAGCAGCTGGTGGTCAGGGTGTTTCCCTTGTTTTGGAAAGCACCTTCCTCCAGGTGATGCAACTAGACACTTAAGATATGGTCATAAAAATATGGACGGCACAAGAAACACTTAATCACTTTCATTACGAGAGCACACCGACACTTAACTTTTACAATTCTGCAGAAAAACCAACCAAGACCGATTAACGTGTCTCTCAACATGTTCTGACATCACCAGCGTGTGATTGGCTCTCGTCTCCGAAGCCACTGGTTCCTACTGGAGATCCTCAGTCACAAGCTCATGGATTATTATCTGTTTCAGTCATAATCGTGAAAACAGCTGGACACAGTCGTTCTTATCAAACGTTCCTCAAACAGCAGAGAAAAGGGGATTTCTCAGAGCAGGATAATTCCTCATGTGCTGCTCTGGGGAGTTTTTGGGGAACAGCAGGATGTTGTGTTGTTTATGGTTCATGGTGCGTTCAGGGACCACGTAGCTCACAGGCTCAGAGGAACAAGAGAAGCTTCAGGCTTTGATAATGACTTGTTAACACGACACGTGGATTGTTGTTTGTTGACGACAAATCTTCAGGTCCGGCGTCACGCGAGCCAACGATCCAGCAGCGCCCGGCGTCAACAGCCGCTCCGCTCTGTTCTCCTGGAGGTTGTGTTTTGTCCTGAGAGGCGAGGAGCTTCCTGAGGTGTAAACAGACGTCACAAGGCCGGGTCTTTCCTGAGGCGTCTCCAACCTGCCGCTCAGACCCGTGTCCACGCAGCCGCTCACACTGCAACACACTCTGCTTCACCACATCGGAGCCACTTCACCAAGAAATTCCTCCAGAAAACCATTCTGTGGTGCAGAAATAAAACTTTCTCCCCTTAAAGGGACTCTTACCTTTGTTGCATTTTTACACTTTTTGTGGATAAGGTTAAATTGGTATTAATAAGGTAATGACACTCTAAAATGCAAGACAGACCCACCAGGAGTAAAAACAAACAATTATTTCACTCTCATAATATTTAGTGAAAACTTAAACCAATAAAATTCTTCGGACCGAAGGACCTTATTGGCCGACAGACCTGTCTGTTTGCTGCATGGACATGCAGGTTTTCCGTCTGCTTCTTGTGGCGCATTCGGGCCCGCGTCATCAAGGCATGTGAATGTAAATGTATATAACTTACCGAATCCATTGCTTTGGTAAACAAAAACTCACGTGCGTGCGCGGAGGCAGTAGATTGTTAGTCTGCTTGTAAATAAAGTTTCTTCAAAAACACACCGCGGATGGGAACGAGGGGGTGGGGCATTGGAGGAAGGCGGGATGATTTGAATGTGCTGTAATTCTCAAATGCAACAAAGGTAAGAGTCCCTTTAAACGACTTTTAACAATTAATCATGTGAATCTTGATCTTACTTTACTTGTTCAGGATCATCACACACACACAGTAAAAAGCCTCTGCTCTGTGGCTGCAGGGAGAAATATCAGAGGAGCCATGTAAGGAGTGTGTGATGCTCGCTGCTTTTAGAACCCAGATGTCCAACACGACTTAATTTACTGTCGGACGACTTTAGATCGAATGTGCACCGTGCAGCTGTATTATGTAGGAAAACAAAGAGCTGTGTAATCGGGATTTGTGTTGGCAGACAATCACACGACTCAAGATTTGGCTCTCAGGCAATAAAGCACTTGATTGGGACGAGCACGGATTCTTATTCCAGTGAAAAAACCACACAGCCACACACACACACACACACACACACATAGCATCACGCTCGCTCCACCTGCACGAACACACACAGCTGGATTCAACAGGTCCGTGCCTGCTCTCTGACAAGGATCGAAAGGAGTTGCCCAAAAATGCAGGAAATCCCAAATGGAGGCAGAAACAAGCAAGTGAAAGTAGAATCGTGAGGAAGTGGATAAACACGCAATCCACAAAAATAACCATTTACCACACACAGAGTGAAACCTACGACTAAGGTTTCACTTAACGTGACAGAAACATACTGAGCCTTCATTTGTATTTGTACGTGTCTTCTGAAAGCTTACAGATGTGGACGAGTACCACCAGAAACCATCAGGGGCAGTGTAGACTACAGTTGAAAGCCGATATCAACAGGACACAAGGAAGAAAATTCAACAATGGCGGGAAGATTTGATTGGAAACGTGTTTATGATGTTAGAAGAAAATACACCAGCTGCTATGCTCCTCTCAAAGTGTAACTCCAGAAAAACTAAACTTTCCATGAAACCGTTAAACATATCTATTGGAGGATTAATGAGTAAAGACCAAAGTGCTGCGGTAGGAGCTGTCCCCGAGTTCCAGGAGAACGAAGAGACGACCAGTAGCCAGACAGCTGCTGGGAAGCTAATGAGGAGAGAGGGAGGAGAAGAAAAGAGAGCTGCAGCCTCCAATTAATGGCTCAACAAGGCAATGGGCTCACAGGTTTAATATAGAGTGGGGGGGGGGAACAAACCAGCTTCCTGTCAGTCATAGGTCTGATTCTCTTTGGTGGCTCTTATTTCTTTTATAATGTCGCGCACGAGGAAATAATCACGACAAGATGGAAACTGCAGATCATTTTCTTTTGGTTCGTACGTCTGAGAGCAAAAGTGTGAAAGTCCTGTTGTTATAGTGATTTAAATAGTCACTCTGTGTTTGGCTGTTTCCCTGCCCGAGGGTTTGAATCCATTCATTTGTTTTCAAACCTCCAGTTTCACATTCTGTCCTGAACCATATTGGTTTTTTTTAATTAGATGAAACTGTACTGTATCTGGAGGAACTGTCAATTTTATAACTTTCTCCTTTGACTAAGATTGAAATCTATATACGTCACTGTCCGGTACCAGCTGGGATCATTTTAATGTAAAGTTAACTTCACCCGGTTGTTGAAGCAAAACACACAGAAGAAGCACAAGAGTAAATTCACAGTAAATATGCTTAATAAGTTAAAGACGTCTGATGAAGTGATTCCAAACAGGATGAAGCAGCTTGTTAGCGATCAGACACAAAGTTCAACGTGTTGCCACACAGTTCCACGGTGCTGGGATCAGATGTGTCTGAACACATTACAGATCTGTGTCTGAGCCACTTCGATACTGAGCAGCTGCTCACAGGACGTGAAAGGGAAAGAAAGAAATTAGATTATTTCCTTTAAAGCCGTAGTTTACCGTAAATCTCACGAAACTCGTCAATCTGCAGAGTCTCAAGGTTTCAGGTTACGATTATAAATACACAAACCAAAGTACTCGGCACTGACTAGTTCTGTTAACGTGTGAGAACAATACTAGAACATGTTAACAGTGGCAAACCAGCTCGTCATCACTGAACCAGCAGATGTGGACTGAGATTCAGAAACCTCCAGACGGGACGGAGTGACGTGAACGAGCCGAAGACACAAAGTCCAGTTAGTGGAAATCTTCCAGAGGAGAGATGTGTGCAAATGTCTGTAGCTCGGGACATTTTCCAGAAATCTTTGTCTGTCCCAATGAGTCCATATGAGGAAACAGCAGGAAAAATGTGTGGAAGCTTCCCAGAGAGCGAGTGGACGTGTGGACGAGGTTTCTAACACGTGACGGACGTGAAACTGGAAGATCACAAACATCTCAGGATGAAGAAGAGGAGCCGGACACGTAGAAGACGAAGACGAAGACGTCAACTTGGAAACACGAGGAGATTCCAGACCTCGGTGTGGAGGAGCTGTAAACAACAACGCTGATCTTTCCACAAAAGAGTTTATACGTCATGTCCCGCCTCCTGCTGCTCTATAGGCTCCGCCCCTCGCCTGGATGTCTCCCACATGTTCCTGCTGTTTTGAACGTGGACAATGTCCTGCTCCAGAAAATGTCCCAGACCCAAGTTCCAGACATTTAAAATAGTTTGTGTCTGACTTGATAGTGAAGAGGAGATTGTGATGTTACAGGGAAAAACGAGAATGGAACAAAGTCAGGAGAAGAGAAGAGAAGAGAGATAGAGTTCTGTGACTTGGAACCAAACTGTGTGATCTGACTGTCTGAGAGAGGATTCGTATTTTCCGTGACCCTGTGTCGGGGGGGGGGGGGTGGAGTCTTACCGTTGCTGTGTGTTCCGTTGTCCCTGTCCCACGCCTCCACTATCACAGTGTACGCTCGCTGTGGAGGAGAGAGGGAGAGGGCAGAGGTTATCAGAGTGCACAGCAATACAGACACACACACACACACACACACACTCAGAAATGCTCACTTCGAGACGTGAGACACAATATATGAGTCACCGTCGCTCATATTTGGCTTAGAAGGAGAATAACGGTGGGAAAACCAGCCGCGTTCCCACACTGCTGTCGCTCGTTGGCTTCCCTGCACCTCGGGGGGGGGGGGGTTAATAGGTGCAGTTCTGTCGGAGAACGAAACATCCACCACTTCGCTTTGAGTATCAGTTTACTGAGATTCTCTTCTCTTTGTCTCATTCCCTCTGTCACCTTCTCCTTTGACACGCCGTCGACTCCAGAGGACAAAGCTCTCCTCGGCTCCAGGGCTTTTTCTGGCAATGTATAGATTCTCTTCTCCTCAGGGATCCAACGAGGGCGCTTTATAAATCACTCAGCTAATCAACGATGGAATTATACTTCAATGAGCTCTTGTATTACACTCTACAAGCAGTTTCACGCCTGTTTTAAACGGTTTGTTTGTGACTGAGCAGATTCTGAGCTCGTTTAGGTCACAACTTAAAATAAGTGTTTGAGCCAGAGGCTGATAAGAGGAGCTGCAGCAGTCAAACATTAAAACCCTTTGCAGTAACGACACAAATTGAGATCATCCACCTGACTATGAAGACAACATGTCTCTTTAAGATGAACGTCCTTCCCCACTTGTTAAAGTCTCCACACACCAGGGGCGAGACGAATAAAACAAAAGCCACTGACGTGAAACACAGCAGCTCATTCTTCAGCATCATGCAGTGATGAAGATCTTGACCCCTCTCGTCACATGTTTAAAGAAGAAGAGATTTCGCTGCCTCACGAGGGAGACGAGGGAGACGAGGGAGACGAGGGAGACGAGGGAGACAGCGACCGCACCAGGATCCCGTCTGTCAGTGTCTCTGAGGTGAAACTATTTGGGTTGACGCCATTAGTCACGATGCACAAGCTCAGAGAAGTCGACCTCCTTCGTGTAGCGTTGTGTCTGCTATGATTCAGCGTTGTGTGGTTGTGTAGCAGCGCAGCAGGTCTACACACTGGGCCTACACACTGGGCCTACACACTGGGCCTACACACTGGGCCTACACACTATGCCCTACTTTCTCCAGCCGACGGCTCCGACGTCCCACAACAACAGACTCAAACTCGGGATTGTTTCAGGTGCAGGCCTGTTCTTTACTTTTCACGCGCATCAGCAAACAAACCACGGTGGCGCTCGCTGTCCGCCGCCTGCAGGGGGCCGGACCAGCAGCTGCGAGTTCCCATGACCCGGGTCTGACTCACAGCGACCGAGGGGCTGCAGGGAAGATTACAGGGGAGGGGACACGGTGGAGCGGGCAGAGATTAGAGGCAGAGACACGACAGGAACATGAAACAAAAAGGTAGAGCGCTGAAGTGCTTTATGGGACTTTAAAGCTAATTTTATGGTGCTTTAAATCGGAAGGGGGGGGGGGGGGTAGTTCCCAGTGTGCAAAGACAGAAAATGTGCAGGACAGAGAAAAGGCCGGTTGCTACAAGCAGGAGGTTGATTCATGAGCGTTCACAACAAGCAGGTCTGGAGGTGTTTAGTGAAATCAGGCTTCTCTGAATCTGGTTCCCACAGAAAACAGGACCAGTCAGTGAGACCAGTTCTGCTTTGGCAACAAGTTTAATCTTTGTAAGACCATTATGAATGAGGCTTAAGACCTTTGTCACATAGGACAGATATTAGGAAATGTTTTCTTCATAATTGAAGATAATGTGAAGGAGATCATTCCTGGAAACGCCACATTACCGTTTATTACAGCGTTTCAATAGTTGTATAGTTACAAACTACACGTGGCTCCCAAAAATGTTTTTAGTATCGGTGAAGTAACAATAAATGAACGTTTACTTCATTTACTTATTACTTATTAAGACCTAAATATCGTTGGTTGTCTTTTTTGTAACTAAGCAACCAACCGAGTCGAGACTCTACTTCCTGTTTAAAACAGGAAGCGTACGGATTTACGATTCTTTCCACGGTGGAGCTACAGTCGTTTTAGTTTTCAAAGAGCTGCTTAGTGAGTTTCAAACATTTGTCACTTTCATATTTAATATTTATCCACATATAGACACGTTTTTCAAACTGCACTCGTCTGTGATGAGACACAGATAATCCACCGTCGACTCCAGCTGTGATTTACGAGCCCAGCGAGGAGCCATAACTCTGAGATGAGTGAAAAGAAATGGACGTGATCATAATCAATCTTCCCCTTTGTAATCAATTCTAAATGTCACAGCCAGCGGCTCCAAAGGGGAGCGGGCCCCGGGGGAGCCTGACAGGAGTGTGCGCTGTGTGTTACATGTGTTAGAGTGTGTGTGTGTCCTTGAAGGATGGGAGCAAAGTGTCACCCCCCCCCCCCGCTGTCTGCAGTGCGACCGCCATACGAGTCGGTCCTATGTGTGTGTGTTGGGAGACACTTGACACCTCCTAACCAATTTACAGGAGTCGGAGGGATTTGAGTTTTCATTAGTGGAGGAGAAACCAGCTCCTCGCCGCCTTCACCTGTTCAATGAATAAATTACTGCTTCCCGGCGACAGGAACAGCCGCCGGCTCCACGCCGCTCTGCAGAGAACACGCTGCTCTGAGAATTCACTTCTTCATCCAGGATTATCAGATTTATTCTGCTGCTGCTACGACATTGGGACGATAATCGAACGTCACTTCAACTTTAAAGTCAAGACTTTTGACTTTAGGTGTCTTGTTATTTGGAGAAGCTCTGGACACGAAACCACAACTGAGGTCAAGAGGATACGATGATATACAAATCAAACTGTTCCAATGGCACGAATATAAATTACCATCAAGTACAAACACAATATCAGCTTTTGCTCCTCGCACTTTAGTCTCTGCAGCCAAAAACCTTCCTCGTACGAAACAGGCTAAAAAACAATGGGTTTCAGAGTGGAGCTGTTATTCTGATTCTATCATCATCTGAAGGTCTTTGTTTAGAGGCATCTTAGATTTTTATTTACTGATTAATCAGATGATAACTATCTCCAATCAATTAATAGTTTATCACAAGTTCTCAGGCCTTCATTCAAATTCTACTCAACACCGTAAGAAAAGCAGAAACACTGATTAAAGAAGCTGGAACCATTTGAGTCAACTTGCTACAGCAGGAAACCAAACTTGATTTGTTTTCATTCCATTTGTTTTGTTTTTGAAACTGAAGAAACAAAAATCAGCATAAAGAAGTTCCATTCTTTAAACCACCGCTGACTGAGCGTGTACAGTATAAAACGATAAAGAGATAAAATACAAAAATACCTGACACACCAACGCTTTAATCTCATGACTTTCAAATGGGAAGGGGAAGTGAAATCGAGACGAATGTTCTCTTCCTAATTGAAAATTCACAGCAGCAGGGAATTGTTAATGAGAGTGAGAGAGAGAAAAAAAAGGAAAGACCCAATTAACAACTTTTCCGGAGCCGTGATGAAGACGAAGAAGAAAAAACCTGCAGCAGCAACACCTGTCACGTCACACCTGTTAGTGTATTGACATGAATAAAACATGTGGCCCGCGGCACCGGGAGCCGGGATGGTTAATTTAGCACGTTATTAACGGAACAAGCCCTCCTCCTCCTCCTCCTCCTCCTCCTGCACCTCCTCTTCTTCTCTCTAAGGAGGCCTCGTGCAGACAGCAAATCTAATCAAAGCTAATCTAATCAGGTCTTTATCCTGAGCTGCAGAATGGTGATATGACCCAGTTCACTTTTCCCACACCAAGCGCGTGAAAATCTATTTCTGCCGCTCTGGGTTACGCCGACTCCTCCAGCGCTGCAGAGGTTTTCTGTGAATTAGTCTTTCAGAGAAGATCAGAGGCGTGTGAGTTCTGTACAGACGGGACCAGGCGGAGATTCCACCTCAAATCCAACGGTTTAGGCCCCTGAATACTGTGTCTGTTGTGATTTCTGTTGCACAATGGACTCGTCTTCATCATTCCTGCTGGTTCTCCGTCAAATGAACGTGTCAAAGACATCAGACGAGTCCAGATGAGCTTGTGAGTCACAGCGATGATCAGAGGTCAAATCCGAGCATCAGGGTCAGATCTTTATGAACTGCTCGTCAAATCGCCTGCAGTGACTCAACATCCTCTGTCGCTGTTAAACATTAATCCACCGCACAGGCAGTCTATACTGTACATGTATGAATGTGTCACAACTGCAAGTCAGGAGTAAAGATGTCGGGGTTTCCTTTGGAATTTAAACTCAATCATCGCCACAATTATGCTCATCTGCAAACTTTAAGACTCGGAGATGATGGGAAGAAGGAGAAGATCATCTGTATCACTATAGATAACAGTCATAGTATAATTCATTCAGGACCATAAGTCTGCATAAGTTAGATTTGGCGACATGGTTCTGTACTGGGACGTCTCAGTCCTTCAATGTGTGTAGAGTCTAAGACAGAAGAGAAGCAGCAAGACCCCCGAGGGGAACAGAACAGAACCAGCATCAATGACAGAGATGACACTGAATAATTCAAACTCAGCATGAAGACAGGAGGGAGCTGGGGTGGAGCTGGGGTGGAGCTGGGGGGGAGGTGGGGGGGAGCTGGGGTGGAGCTGGGGTGGAGGTGGGTAACACCGGTGGGCAGAGGAAGCAGTTCAAATAAGTCTGTGCTTTGCCAACGAAAAAGTGGAGGTGAGATGAGCTAGACTCTGAGGCTGAACTAACGAGATCATCAATTATTAATAATGATATATTGTTCATGTATATGGTCAATATGAGGATATATAGATACAGAAAGGTCAAACAGTACGGAGGAAAACCCAGAAGCTACTGATTTGATAAGAGGCTGTAAACAGTGTGGAAGAAAAGACCAGAGAGAGAGGGGAGAGAGAGAGAGAGAGAGAGAGAGAGAGAGAGAGAGAGAGAGAGAGAGAGAGAGAGAGAGAGAGAGAGAGAGAGAGAGAGAGAGAGAGAGAGAGAGAGAGAGTCTGGTCATGACCGTAAAAGTCCACAGTGACTGAGAGAATCTGCAGCAGACTAAGTTCAAAACTGTCTGAGGAACTGAAGATTTAAACCTGAGAAATGTAATCGAATCAATCGACGATACCATGATTGATAAATTCAAACTGCAGAGTGTTGTTATGTTCCAGCTTCTTGTATCTTAATCTCATTAGAAATTAAACAAGTTATTAAAAGGACAATACTTTAGTCTCTGGGAACTCAATGAATCGATAAGGAAACTCTGATGTCTCTCAGTAAAGCTCGTTCCTCCGCAGAGACCCGACAGTTTCATCCAATCAAACTGCGCCAAATTCAAATCTTTCAATGTTTGTCCAGATCTGTGCAACAATTTAATTAGTTGTTTTCTTGGCTCATGTTCCATCTTCCACCGAGTTCTGTGGAAATCTGCTCAGTAGGATTTTGCTTAATCCCGCTGACAAACCAACAAACATCTCCTGAACACAGCTAATGACAGTTTGTTATTGACCCGCTGGGACTGCTCCAACATTCTTGGTTTACGATCCCGTACAATTAGATCATTTGAGTAAACAGTCCAACCAGAGCGTGATGTGAAGGTTGTTTCCGACCACCGGATCGTGGACTGGAACCAGGGACAAAGTCTCCTGGTCTGGAGACTCGAAGGAGACGTGAGAGGACGAGGAAACAAACGAGGAAACAAACGAGGAAACAAACGAGGAAACAAACGAGGAAACAAACTCTCCTTCTGGATACAGCCATGAATCCAGAGTTGTGTGGACACCTGAAAACCATATCCAGCATGTTGCCCTCCAGACCGGCCTTATGTAAACACTCTCAAATCCATTCCTGACATTTTGCCCAAAGCTGCCTCCCCCCCCCTCCTCCTCCATCTCTGTTCTTCCTCTGTTTCCATCGCTCACCCTCTTCAGGCTCTTCAGGTTTTCTCCTCCCTCCACTTGTCTTCAGAACTCAATCTCTCGGCCACAAAAGCCGACGCACAGAGTCATTGTTCCCGCTGAAAGCTGCAGTGACAAAGGGATGAAGGCAGCAGCCCTGGTTTCCACAGGGCTGCTGGGAAAGTGATATTCACGCCATGGGAAGAAAAAAAAAGACCAGCGACATCACTGACCCACCTGAGCACAGACACCACAACGGGCCGGCGTCCAACAACAAACATACAACAACTGGTTGTGTGCAACACAAGCTCCAGTTACTGTTCTAACACAAAGTCATGGAGTCGTTTCCTTTTGATCCAGAACAGAAAAGATGAAGTCAAGAACACGTAGGTTGGAGAATAAGGCGTACCATGGTCGTATGAGAATAAAAAGTTAGTTTCTTTAAGTCGTTCAATTAAATAGATTAGATTTTCTATTTACACCAACTCGGGGTTCCCTTACGTGCTTGTGGTTAATTAATGACTTTCACCATCAGAAATTAGCAATAATGGAAAACATCTACATCCCATTACGACTTCAGCTGAAGACTGAAAACTGCTGAAAGCTCCAGAACCAGGATGTACCTGGACCTTGAGTTGAGAGAAGTGAAGCTGATCGTGGACCTGAGACCTCGGGAAGATTCTCTCAGTCAAAGCCTGATTCCAGTTTGTGTTTTAAACCCTCAGGACACAACTTCTATAAGTTAAGATGATAGAGTTGTCAGAGTAACAGATGAGGACAATAATAAGAGAGCAGTGAAACACGAGTTTTAACCAGACGACACTTTAAATGAGGGTTACACTGAGGTTGAGTGGACCTGACTTGCTGGAGGTTTCCGCTCTAGTTTGACATGTTCTGGATTCTGAGGTTTGTTTCTACGAGTAGTGGACGGTTCTGGGTCAGGATCCAGATGTGTTAGGAGCCGCTGCCGAACCTTCTCCTCTCTGGAGAAGACGGTTCCATCAGGCCGCTTCACGACTGCAGCCACACGCAGACAAAGGAGAACTCTGTAGTGATGCTGGTCCGGGAGGATTTCCACCCGATTCGAGCTGAATGATGAGTCAGGGTGTGTGTGTTCATGCCGAGCGTGTTTGCAGCGGTTTACTTGAACTCTGGAGGTTTCACATCTTCAGTTCGGTTTATTTGTCCTCTAGAACGACAGTTGTTTCGGGAAAGAGAAGAAAAACTGCCAGGAATTCTGTGCACTGCAAAAAAATCCCCTTTAAATCAGATTAAAACAAGTGTTTAGTTGTTAAGTTTTCTTAAAACGTATGATGGGGAAGAAAAACTCCATGTACTGAAACTTCGGATCCTAAGCTGCGTCGCAGTGGGAGCCCGAACGAGTCGAATTCAAAAATACAACACGACGATCTGTCCTCACTGTTCCGGACCAAAGAAAGCAAACTGTAGGTGTGATCACACCCTCAAAGCTAGCAAAACAAGCTCACCGGGCCGGACCACCGGAGCCAGAGGATTCCTCACGCACCAAATATGTAGCTACAGGGTTTTTCAGCCCGGTCGGTTCTCAGAGAGGAAGATCGGAGAAGAGAAACACGAGGTAGATGAGATATTAGGAGATAAACAAACACAGAGGAACAATGAAGGGTTTGGTCATCGACAACATGCAACTCGTTTCTATTCCCGATCGCAGCCCCCCCCCCTTCTCTCTCTCTCTCTCTCTCTCGGTCCAGCTCCATTAGAGCTGTGAGCGACTGTCTGAGTAATAACCAGCTTTAATCACCGCTGCTCACCTCACTGCTCGTAACACTCACGTCTCTCCCACAAAACGTGTTTCCACCCAAGCAGGACAGAAGCAGAATCTGAATTTTTAGAGGCTGTCCCGTTTTCGAAGGCCACTTAAGGTGTGTCCTTCCATTCCTGAGCTACTCAGGATTCATGGCGACGCTAACGATGCAACGTAAGAGCGGGACGAGCTGGTGACGCAGATTGGAAATCCTTCCCATGACCAGGGGGTCTCATTTCGGTTTGGAGGGGTAGACCTCTGAAGAATGCACCCACTGCTTTGACTGGCATCACTTTCATTCTCTCACTCCTTCATCAGCAGGTCAGGGTTCAGTGCTTCGGAATCGAACCACCACCCTGTGTTTAAATCATGATATGTTCTATCAGCTGTTAACAGGCGTTTACAGCAAAGATGATGGCTGCAACAGACATTGGATTTTCCGGATGATAAAACGCAATTTTAAAACAATATTCCACACTTTCTATTGTTCATATTCATTTGAATCTCACATGAGACTGAGAAGAAACGGCAAATATTCACAACAGAGAAGCTGCAACTTCATTTCTCTCTTAAATGCTGGAATGAAGCTGAATTTACTTCTTCATCATGTGGCTTTGAGGGTTTTACAAATAATTTACAAATCTACACAAACAATTGCAAACAGATTATGAACACACAGCCTACGTGCAGATTTTCTTCCACACGCACACACGTGTTTATTGTGTGTGTTTTCGTTCCCTGTAGCTTTACCTCAACATCCACCACAGACCACGAGGTAAACACTTGATTTACCTTCATGAGGACCCGACACGCGATGGGAGTCCGTTTTATGCAACAACATGTGTGAAGCTGTTTACATAAAAGCAGCAGCATCGAGAATCGATCCGCCGGTCGGACAGAGAAGCTAATTCCACATTTACACGCCTCGGACCGGAACCGGGTCAGCTGACAGGGAAGCAGTGGCAGCGTGGGAAAGACGAGCGGACCATCCTGACCACAGTTAACTGAGCGGAGAGCTCGGCACAACATCATGTAACAGAGCCCGGCTGCGGTGGAGCTGCAGGCTTTCAGGTTTATTACAGAGAGGAGAAGCTGAGGGGGAGCGAGCTGCATGTTTCAACTCTGAATGTGTTATTCTCCAAAGAAGAACATGTTTGAGATTATTCCTCTGACGAGGTTTGATGTTCCAGGGTTAAGAAATGTCCGATGAGGAGAAAAGAAGTGAAATGAAGTCGGATTTGTTGCTCTGGGATCAACTGTCTGTTCTGAACAGTTCTTCTTTCAGAGAAAGTTATGCAACTCTGATAAATTAACAATTATACCCGACTGATATTTACATTCAGCTATTTAACGAGAGGCAGTGATGTGATGGAACAAAACACATTTATATCTATCTGTACTTTAATTAAGTTGATTCATTTTCAGGTTATTTTCACTTTTCCTTCGATACATATCTCAGCATTGAGTCAAATGTCCACATTGTCTCTTCATCCACGTGGACGTCATGTCTCTTTCTCCTCTTCCTCAAACTAATCAACCATGAAAGCCTCAGCGAGCTGAGAGGAGCTCCTGATGAAGAGCAGAGACGCACTCGAGCAAATGAGCGGAACGACCTGCAGAGGAGGAAACCACCGATACTCCTCCGAGGGAACCGATCTCACCCACTCTTCCTAATGCTGTTTGACTAAAACATTTATTCTCCGAGCAGGAGGCCGCGGAGGTCTCTGAACAACAGCTGTTCCACCTCTGTCCTCTCAGCTCCTCCAGGCCGACCGAGGGAAATCTGGCGAGAGGGGGGGGGCCGACCCGAAAGAAAAAAGAACAAGCTATGAAACTGAAGGACCCTTGATCCTTGATTTGCTCACAGAGGGGTGAGGGGAGGACAGCAGCTCTAAAAATACCCCATAAGGAGAGGAGGAGAAGGAGAGAGGGATGAAGACACAGGAGAGAGTTTGAGTGAGGAGGAGGAGGAGGAGGAGGAGGAGGAGGAGGAGGAGGTGGAAGAGGAGGAGTAGGAGAAGAAGTAAATGCTTGTTTTGTGTTAAAAAAAAAAGAACCATCATAAGTGTCTGCGTCCTAAAAATACACTTTCCTCGTGACTGAAAACTCACAAGGAAGCTGAGTTTTGTTTAAAGGGGGAGGGGCTTCCTCCCCTCTTTCCTGTCTTCTCCATCCCTCGCTCCATCGGTCAATCCCTCCCCACCCCACCCCCCCCCCCCTTATTCCCTTTCATGAAAAGATGTCAGTGAAGACCCAAACAGCCGGAGGGGGAATGATCAGTAAAAGAAGAAGGCAGAACAATGACCTTCTTCTTTTATTTTTTATTTTTTTCAGCCGTTATTTCATGTCAGGACCAGTGGCCCAGATACTGAAGCCGTCCACTCTAGCAGCACCAGAGGCTACAGGCCACGGACAAAACACATTCTGTTAGTGCCGCTGCTCGGCCGACACACTGGGAACTACGATGTGAGGCGTCTGAGTCAGGAAGCGAGTGAGACGTCTGTCATCCTCTGTCTCCAACCAGCATTCATCAAATAATCAGACAAAACTGGGTTAAAAGAGTAAATCTGTTCGACATGATGATGACGACAAAGAGGAAATCATATTCGCAGAGGAAAGCCATGAGTGGCAATTAAGGCGAGTAAGTCGACCTTTGACTTGAGAACTTTCTTCTGTTACTTTAGCAGCAGTTTTCATCGCTGTATAAACGGAGGAAAAAGAGAGAACACTCACTCACTCACTCACTCACTGATGAAAACAGCACAATGGCTTTGATTGGAGTCATTTCCGCCGATTAAAAGCAACAAATGTGCGAAAGAAAAACACAAAACTTAGTGCTAAAAGGAAAATCCTCCGACAGGATATTCTGTCATCACATTTGCTTTCTCTATGATTGTAAGTTGTGCCGAAACAATCAGCTGATTAATGAAGGTTAGGTCAGAAATTTGGGGGTTTAGTGCCCCCTACTGGGAGCAGAAGATATACGCCACAGATAATCTTTGAAAAATGTGTCACTTTCCCTTTAATGTTACGACGATGGAGATTTTACAGAAGGTTAAGTTACAGAAAAAGGGGGAAAGATCCTGTTATGGTTAAAATAAGTTGTTTGTTAGGGTTGGAAGATCTTTATCGTCATGGTTACAGTATATAAAAAAACATGCTAGGTTAATAAAAACATTGTGGTCGTGATTAAAAGGAACAACATTTGGTTGGAAACGAGAAATGAGCAGCAGCATCCAATGTGTTGACGTCACATCCGTCCTACACAGACTTCAGGCTCTATGACATCACCTCTCTTCATAGTGATTACTATGGCCACTAGAGGGCGCTGACACCGTAACATATCGTACAATAACCTCGATGCCAATTAACATCTTGACGTAGCTATGGATCCTAAGAAGACGCTTTCTCTGACCTACGGGGGCGTTTTTTTAAGGCGAAAGAGGAGTGGGACGATATACAATGGAAGTTGTAATTTATAAAAAACATAGTATTATAAGTTGATTTAATTAAATGTACGAAAGGTACTTTATGAATTAAATTCCTTTGCCTTCATCGTTAATCCAAAAAGTAAACAATAGTGACATTTTCAAAAAACCTTCAACTGCTTCAACTTTAACAGCCTCAGAAGAAGCTGAGCCATCATACCCTCCTTCATAGATGTCCGTCACACACACACACACACACACACACACACTCCTCCACCCCCCCCTCTGGGCAGATAGTGGAAAATTCTGACCCCACACACGCCGAGTGAGACAATGACCCAATAACGGACAGAGCGTGAACCTGAGAGGCGGAGAGGTAAAGGACTCCCCCGGCCCACAGTGACCGGGCTTCTTCACTTGTTTGAGTAGTTGCTGACACTGATACCCAGCGCCTGTGTCACACACACAACTTAGTGGTAATCGTATCCGCCCGCTGGGCCCCAACTTACTACTTCCATCTTCCCCTCTGCTGACAGCTGACCATGGGGAGTGATGAATGGGGGGGGGTCAGGTCGCTAGGCGCGCTCACCCAGCAGCCGATATGTCCGATATGTATGTTCTGACATGAACACGCCCACGCGTTTCTGCTCGCTCAAGGCAAATATGATCGGAATGAGTTTTAATAGTTGAATGAGTGAATGATTTCTATCATTTCATCAGACTTGAAGCTTCGTGTTTCAGATTGTTCATCTAAAAGCAGGAACATGCTGCTGCTTGTGTGCAGGAACTAAGGATCACTATGAAGAGAGTACTGTTAAGCTTAATGACCATGAACAATCTTAATGAAAATATTCAATGAATCACGAAGCAGAGATAAAACATGTCATGAGTCTTATTTTATCAGAAGAAAGAATCTGCAAGTTTCACTTCAACCGTCTCCGTTCAGATCGAGTTACTCAAGATTTCTTAAGAAAAATAAACCTTCAGCATCTGAAAATAAAAACCTGAGGCAAGTTGCTTCAATGCACGTATGAATTGGTTTTAGTCTGAAAGCATTGAACTCTTGCTTTGTAAAGAAAATGTGACTTTTGCAACAAAAATAACTTGTACAGTGTAAATTCTTCCAGCATAACTGACTTACAGTAAATGATTGTTTATCTAAAGAGTCATAAATCACTTTTCTCTCGACTATGTGGTTCAAGGACTCTGGATTCTTTACAAATCGCAAAGACTCTTATTATGACAGGTCACTCAGCTGATGTGGGAATCAAACCTGTGATGTTCCCTCCACATGACGTCACTCTGCCCATTAAGGACACAGATCTGTGGGTGTAACAGCAGTGTTCATAAAGCGCTGCTCCTGTTTCCCACGCTGGCTGCAGCGGCCTGTGATTGGCTCAGATCAGGTAATAAGTTACCTGCCTCCTCTTCATCAACACTTGCTTGAGAAATCCCCCCCCCCCCTTCCAACACTGGCCCCTCCCCTCTCCTCTGCACAGTCAGTAACGTTCCGTAACGTTCAGTAACTCATCCAAACCCAGACACAGCCAATCCAGCGCCGTGCGTAATGGTCATGCGTCACGCGCGCTGGAGGCTATGGCGATGAGCGGAATGCGGGAGATGTTTGAGGATGAAGAGACATCAAGGGCTGGTGAGGAAACAGTGAGAAGCTCAGAGAGACTCCAGAGAGAAACGGAAGGCTGGTTGGAGACAGAAAGATCCATGCGCCAAGTTGAGCCAAATCACAGTGTGTGCGGCAGACGAGAGAAATCATGTCATGTCATGTGATGGAATGATAAACTCCCAGCGTCCTGAGTTCTGCTGCATCCAGGGGGACGTTTGGACACTTTTACGCATACAATCCAACTTTCTAAAATCAATAACCCAGATGATTTCTCACATTGCAAAAGGGGACACAACGATCCACTTACCGGCCAGGCGAACTGGAAGGGGATGGCGACCTTCCCCGCGTCGTTGCTCCGGCCCTGCGCGCCCTTCTGGCCGCCCTTGAACTGAAAAGTATTCCCACCGATGACCTTAGTAGTTTCCGAGCCGTAGGTGCACGGCCCGTTGGTCGTGACCTCGCTCTGATATTCCTTTAAACACACGCGGAGGACGGTGTCGCACTCGTCGGTTCCGCAGGGGCCCTCGGCCGCGCTCCGCTCCGCGTCGCAGCAGTCCCCGTTCCGGAGCTGACCCCTGGGGTTATCCACCGAGATCAGCTGCAGCTCGAAGTACCCGGTGGCCTGGGACACCTGGGGGGGGGGGGCATGAGAGTGAGGACAGGCTGAGGAGACTCACACTGAGGACATGAGAGTGAGGACGGGCTGAGGGAGACAGGGAAGAGTCTCCGCAGCTCCACCGTTACTCTAATTCAGCTCAGGCTGCAAATCAAGCTGCAGGAAAACACCTCACGTATAAAAAGAGCTTTAGAGTTAAAAATCAGATTCTTATAATTATCATCTTTACATTCTGTGACTTGTTTCCTCAGCAGGTGAAGCAACGAGAAACTATTTCACACAGTTGTTTTTTGCGTAATCATCGCAAAAACAGTCATTTACGCACGAACTTTGGACGAGAATCTTTGGTGATGAAACAACATAATTTAGCACCAAATCACACCCGTTATTTCTATCATCATAAAAACCGCTAAATTGATTAGTGTCATGTCCAGCTCACTTCACACAAGAGCTTTTTTATTGGACTGTAAATTGGTTTTATTTCCCAAAGGACGCGCGTAAATGTGGTAAATCCGAGATCACATGATTCTAACCACAGAGCAGACGATTCAATTAAAGCTGGAATTTAAGCCTCAGTCACACACAACACACACACAACACACACACACACACACGCACACACAACTTCCAGTGCGAGCAGCATCAGACCCAGTGAAACCCAGTCCTCACCTCGGCCCACAGCGTCAGGAGGAGACACACTACAGAGACGCGCTGCACTGTCCCCAGGTTAGTCCACATGTCTCCGGCTGCTCGGTGCTGGGGACCATGAGGGAAATGCAGAAACTGTCTGTCTCAATCAGTCCAAAAGGCTCATGAAGAAGAGGAGGAAGATGAAGAAGAGGAGGGAGAAGCAGCCTCCTCCGCACAGCGGGGTGCCTGCGGCTCTGGAGCAGGAGAAGCGACGCGCTGCCACTGTTCGAGTCCGGACGCGTCAGCTCCACTTGGCCTCTCGACGCACTAAAGAGAAGTGGATCCGCGTCTCTGCTGCCCACACGGAGCTGGGTGCTGCCTGCTGATGGACGGCTGCCTGGACCAATCAGGGGCCGGCCGGGTGGAGCGTTCCACGGCCCGGAGCCAATCACAGGAAGGGGGCGGGCAGACGACTTCTGCTGCTGGGATTATTATTAAAGTTTACTCAAACAGAAGCTTGGACTAATATTCATACTTTTCTTATGTAGTTAAATGATGTTTCACTGGATATGTGTCTCAATAATACATGTATACAGGTTTTGGTTGTTTTAGGTAAAACTGAAATGATTGATATTGATATAAATGATGTAAAATGTCCAGGTTGAATTTGAGACCAATGAATAAACAGAAAGGAGATGTAACAGGCTTCATGTGTTTAGTGTTGTTCTGTGCACGTCTCCTCACTGACCTGCAGGCACAGGAAACATGGCTGTCAGCGCCCTCTACTGGCCACATACAGCACAGTGATATGATCAGACCACCCCCACCCCCCATTACTGTAATCCTGAGGTTTAACTTCATGATATGATGAATTCAGAATGTGATTCAATCAATGAATCTACAGCCTGTATCTAAATCACTGGAGAAAGACATTTTAAGTAAATCTTACAATAACATTTAAACCAAAATATTACCAGGATTTATTAAAAAGCTAAAAACCATAAAGTTGATGGAGAGCAGAGGGGAAGCTCCATTCAAGTCCCACTCAGTTTATAAACGAGTCAGCAGAGACCTCGACCCCGAACATGTGACATTGAATCGATTGCTTAATTGAAAAATGATATCAAAGTTTTTATGGAAACAAGCAGCTCACGATGCAGCCGTGGGATTTATAACATGTGTTCTCATGTTATGCTCCAAACCTTAAATGTTTAAAACAATCCCTGTGTTCATATTCTAGATATGATGTAATACAAAGTTAAAAAATCAACAAGAAGCTGCTGTCGAGTCATTTGTCAAAATAGGAAACAAGCCACAACAAACTGACATCTTAACAGCTTGTGCAGTTGTCAGTTTACATAATGGAAAGCAGAGATCATAAAACACGGCAGGTGAGTCTGTGCCAACTGTACTTAACCATCCCTTCAGCTATAGCCTGAGCAGGGCTATAAATAGCAATTGAGTGTTGATGGAAGCTTCACACGGAGGCAAAATAAATCAGGTTTTAAAAAATCAAGTGTGAACATAACTACGGCAGAGCTAGCATGCTATGCTAACGTGCTCACATTGACCAATTAGCGCTTAGTTCAGAGCCAGATGAAAAGCGAAGGGATCGTTATCCTGAGGAGAGCAAGAACATCTGAAGTAACTGCTAGTTGACTTTGCCATAGTATTTTATTGACAAATTGTTTTATACCTTGTATTACTGTGTATATATATATGCATATTTATTTCATTCCTATTTATTCAATGTATTAACTTTTAATGTATCAACTTTTTTATTGTACCCTCGGCACCATTGAAAATGAGGGTCTTATCCCTCAATGTGTCTTCCGAGGCTTAAATAAATATTCAATCAATCAATCAATCAAGTAGAATTCGTGGTCATTTTAAGAGTTGTTGAAACATTTCACTTAAAACCACAAACCAGAGATTCAACGCGACTAAGTCAGGGGATCTTCAAAGTAAGATAGATTCATCCTCTGGGGAATATGATTATCAGAATCAGGTGACAATACATTTGACAGATGTTGAGATAATCTGAGTCTGGATCAAGGCGGTGGAACCAAGACCATCGACCCACTGTTACCATAGCAACATCCATCGAACCTTTACTATGTATGATCCATCGAGGGTCATGAGGGGTCATGGTGTCTAACCAGCTGACACTGGGCGAGAGGTGAGATTCACCCTGAACAGGACAACTAGAAATATGATATGATACATATAAAATAAAGCTTCTTGTATCAATCTCATTCTTATCATGTGAGTAATGTTCTTTTCCCGCCATATTTGTCTCAGCCTGGACGTCACAGATGTTTCTCTGATTTGAAAGTTCCATCTAAGAACAACAAGCTCTCTGTGAATCCGTCACTTCCAACACGCAGAGGAGATTTCCTGTCGCTTTCATATTCGACACACCAGCTTTCATTTTGGGCAAACGTGGCGAACCCACGACGTCTCAGATGACGGGTGGTGATGGTGGGTGGGGGGGGAGGGAGGAGGGGTCTAATAAGACAGCTGTGTCTCTTCGTTCAGATCGTCCTGCAGCAGCTCCGGCAGACAGTGGGTCAGTTCTGCAGGACGGAGAACGACAGGTGGCCTCTGACACCCGGCAGCAGATGTTTCCTCCCAGCGAAGCAGGTGCAGGCACACGCAGACACACATCTTGTGTCATGTGCAAATACTTGTGTACATATGATTCATTCACACGCCTGCACACGGACACAAACGTCTTATGTTCATCTCTTTACGACGCCTCCTATCAGCAGTGATAAGGAGGTATGTGAAGCGCAGATAAACTCTGGAAGTTATGAGGTTAATTATCTGCGTAGGATTACTGCCGGATGGACGGACACTTCACAGAGCAACGTGTTTACTGGCTCCTCTAAAGGTAGAAGTACTGACTTACTTGAAGGTACTTTTACTTTACATGAGGACATGCATTACCTTTTCAAACGTTAATACTGACCCTGCAAACCGATATCTCCCATTATACAGTAGATGAGATCATAAACGACAACACACTCGCTCCTTTGTTTTGGTCGGTTCCTTCTTCTTTCCCTGAAAGACAACGTTTGCCAATTGAAACATCTGCTCCGTGTTGACAGCCATTGCTCTTACATGGAGAGAAGGTTGGAGATGACAGAAAGCTGGCTGCTCTCTGACACACACAGGAACCGTCACTTAGTGTTTGTTCAATACTCAGTTTCACATTTTCATGAGAACTTTTTTGACGTTATCTTGGAGCGTTTCCATGAAAAAGAGCAAGATCTGACCATCTGACCATCCAAGCGACCAGCAGACAGAAACAATCATCACTACAGCTACAACCTGAGTGTTGGGTATTCCATCAAAAACCAAAGTACCAGACAAAGGTTTCAAGATTGTTGAGAAGTTATGGGATAACAGTTGACTTGAATTTCAAAGCAATCCACCAAACAACCGCACATCGCAAAAGTTAAACCAAATTGTTTGGATGCCCCCTAGTGGATGGCTGCAGTATAGGTCATAAATCCAGCCTTCTACATGTTAGCAGGTGGCACATGAACCAAACTAGAACATTAGTTATGTGGAACATCATGATTGACAGCTGAGACTGACTCCTGATTGGTCAGGTTGGTGCATCAGCAGGATCCCGAGGCTCCAGACCTTGATCACTAACAGACTCTGACTCCTGATGGCATCACCAGGGCGAGAAGGACTTGCTGTCATTCATCTCTATATACAGTCATATGCACTTTGTGGATTACACCAGTGGATGCTTCAAGGGACCAGCTTCATTCTAAGAGGCCGAGAGTCACATGAATTCCAGTTTCTCATTGAGTTCAAGTGATTGGATATTACACTTGGTTCTGTTTCTTTAGAAAAGGATTTTGTCCAGACCTGTGCCTGTTGACTCTTAGTTTGGGAAATGGAAGATTACAACCAAAACAAAAAAAATGTGTTTTCACATTCAAGACATGAATGTTTGAAGGATTAAGAAATTCAGCAGGAGATAAAGTTCCACCTCACATCGCTGGGGCCTCTAATGCAGAACAGAGACTAAACAAGAGCTGAAGTCTCCACCTGCTGATGTGAACACTCCTGCAGCGCAGATACAAAGCTGCTGTTTACGAGCTGCACCACCTCATGTTAGACCACAGCTGCCGAGCTGCAGGGTTCCCTCCGAGGAAATTAAACCCTGCTTTTTAAATTATTAATAAGGTTAATTCATCCCTAAGAAAACATCTAGATTGTAAACACACCGTTTGACCTTAAAGATGTTCTCTGAAGCTGCTTGTTCCTGCTCTGATTCCACTCTGTGTTCTGCCGTGTTCTCTCCCAGGTCTTTTATTACGTGGATGTTCAGCAGGATTTCACAAGCTCAGCTCTGTCTCCGCTCTGATCCCACTGATGTAGATTCCTGCGCGTTAATCACACCTGGTGATTAAAGTAATTCTCCCCCTGATGACTATGTTTTATGGAGTGAGATATTCAGACTTTGCCTCTCAGTCACTGTAAGAAGTCCTGAGTCAGGCCTGCAGGCGAGCTCAGCCGGCGTGTGTCGACCTGCACCAGAGGAATCACTCACTTTCCACTTTTTATCGCTTTCTTTTGTTAATCCCGTGACATCACTTGGCAGGAATGTCTACAACTGCATTTTTTTTATATAACTAATTTGCAACAGACAAATATGTTCGACATTTTGCTTTCACATAATCAGAAAATGTTTTTAAAATGTATTTTCTCATTGACATCTGTAGCAGCGTCATGGTTTCTGTAGGTCATCGGAAGTTTCGATAAAGACTCGTTTATGAGTTCATGAGATCATGAGTTGGACGTGTTTGCTTTTTAAATATTTGACCAATGACAATATCTTTCCTAACCTGAAACAAAACAACTGCACACCCAGCGTCTGGCTTCTGCACAGTAGCATGTTGCACAGAAAGGTTTTCATGAATTAGGAACATCGAAGTGAATCTTAGAAAGCAGCCAACACAATAACTATCGCAAAAAACTATTTTAGTATTTAAATTAGACAACGAGTGAAAAGATTTGTTTCAAAAACAGAATATTATTAATTTAACAGAGTCTACCTGGATAATTCCTGATGCTGCACTTTTCCACTGGCACCTGAAGTTATTTCTTTAAGTACTTTATTAAAAAAAAGGAAAGGGAACCGTTTGAAAACAATGTTCCTCGTTATGTTTTCATTAGTATACACTTAGTGATTATCACTTTTATTTTTAAATCAATAAACTTTCTGATTATTATATACAAACGGTTGTGACCTCCGCTGTGGAGGTTGTGTTTTGCCTCTGCATGCTTTGTTAGTCAGCAGGATTGTGCAAAAAGTACACAATGGATTTCCATGGAACTTGCACCTGGGCCAAGAAAGAATCTGTTACATTTTGTCATGGATCCGGAAAAAAGGGGAATCCAGGATAACACTGATATGATATGTGTATAAAATGTGAATAATTCAATACTAATTATCACAGGACATAAATAAACATGAAAAATACCTCATTAAAAATGATTTCCTCTCATTAACCACCAGTGGATTTCTATAGAGACTGAACAAACAGTACAAACTGTATCTGGATGTTCGATCTTCACATTTCTGCCTCTCGGTCGCCCCACTCGTTTCTCTGACCTCTACCTTCTCCTCCTCTTTCCATGTGACTCACGAGCTACTGTTTCTCAAGGCTCAAGTTGGAAATCAAAGACTAATGTGTTTCCAGGAAGGAATATGCCCACAAACACAATCGCTTTCACCTTCACCCACAGCTTCTGCACACAGCGTTAAGTGCAACGGCACACAAACAGGCTGAGGGCTGAGAGAGCTGCCATAGAAACGTTTACAAGTCCCATCCTGAGGAATGCAAACAGAACTGAGTCGAGCTCTTATCTGACAAAAGAGTAAACTTTAGACAGTCCTGTCGCGGCTTGCCTGTGTGGTCCGTCCACGACAACACAGCACGCTGCAGGTTCCTGCTCTCAGAATGGACGATTGTCTAACTTTTTCAATCCTTGCATATCCCAGCAACTCGCCTCCTTGTTTACAGACGGAGCTCAGGCGGGGGGGGGGTGGTTTCTGAAAGATCACGCGCTCACTCACTGCCTTGCTCAGGGGCATGTGAGGGTCGATGATGCTCCTCAGGGAGTGGAGAGAGTTGCTCATTCATGCTCAAGTTCCCAGCAGGGATTCAAACTTGTGATGCTGGATTCCACAAAGCAGCGACTCATCACAGGGTGGGCGGGGGGGGGGGGGGGGGGGTGAGCATCTGGGTCCGAGCGGCTCTGAGCTGATTGGAGAAGCCGACAGGTGAGACCCGGTTTGTGCCAAGTCAGTTATCAGCCGGCGGGAGTCGAGCGCATCAGGCCCAGATGTGGATCAGCGCCTGGATGCAAAGCTCCAGTAAACGTGAATGTTGTCAGAGATGGAGGAAAATAAAAACAAGGTTTTGTGTTTGAGCAGAAATAGACGAGATGTTAGGTCACAGCATCGGATGAAATCAGCACCTGACAGCTCACTGGCATCCTGGAGCCCACTCTCCACCTCCGCACATACCGACCACAAGCGGGCTTATCTCCACCTCATGAGAGGACTGTTGGAACAGGCTCTGTAAATGAAGAAGTATTCACCACATACCTGCCCCCCCCCCCCAATCACACATAATGTCCCGGTTTCGTTCTTACGCAGTCAGTGGAGAGAAATTCACTGATCTGTTAATTGTTAAACAGTTCGTATCAGGAAATTAACGTGCTAATGTTTACAGCAACTTACTGGAAAACTCAACACCTGAACATACATCAGTGTGATAACAACTTCCTAAGATGACAGAAACCGATATGTACTTTGACTTTTTAGTGCGGTCCGTGTCCCATCCACTAACTTGGAGGAGGCACGGTTTATGACCTCAGCTGCAGCCAGCCACCATCGGGCGGTCTAGATTCTTTGTCTTCACATCTTTTGGGGAATTGGGAAAGTTCCATCTTTAGACACAGTGTGAGAGCTGGTTTCTGATTCATCCACTGAATCGAAGACCAGAATCTGTGATATTACACTTTTATTTTTTTATTATTAGAGTCCGAAAGTCCCAAATCTAAGTGCTTTGTCCTGAATTTTGACAAATATTTGACCTCGAATCGACCTCAAGAGCAACCGCGTACACACGCATGTTTATGCATCCTCAACATACCTTCACACAACTGTCTGTCTGTCTGTCTGTCTGTCTGTCTGTCTGTCTGTCTGTCTGTCTGTCTGTCTGTCTGTCTGTCTGTCTGTCTGTCTGTCTGTCTGTCTGTCTGTCTGTCTGTCTGTCTGTCTGTCTGTCTGTCTGTCTGTCTGTCTGTCTGTCTGTCTGTCTGTCTGTCTGTCTGTCTGTCTGTCTGTCTGTCTGTCTGTCTGTCTGTCTGTCTGTCTGTCTGTCTGTCTGTCTGTCTGTCTGTCTGTCTGTCTGTCTGTCTGTCTGTCTGTCTGTCTGTCTGTCTGTCTGTCTGTCTGTCTGTCTGTCTGTCTGTCTGTCTGTCTGTCTGTCTGTCTGTCTGTCTGTCTGTCTGTCTGTCTGTCTGTCTGTCTGTCTGTCTGTCTGTCTGTCTGTCTGTCTGTCTGTCTGTCTGTCTGTCTGTCTGTCTGTCTGTCTGTCTGTCTGTCTGTCTGTCTGTCTGTCTGTCTGTCTGTCTGTCTGTCTGTCTGTCTGTCTGTCTGTCTGTCTGTCTGTCTGTCTGTCTGTCTGTCTGTCTGTCTGTCTGTCTGTCTGTCTGTCTGACTGACTGACTGACTGACTGACTACCGGACTGAACAGGAGACTCGACACAGAAGCAAAGCTCTGAATTCCTCCGTCAGGTCATGTGCTCTGAGTAATGACCAACAGACTGACACCATAGATACGAGTAGATGGATGGATAGATAGTTCCCTTCACCCGTCCTCCATGCGATGAGGATCTCAGACATCAGAACCAAGAGAAGAACTCTGACTAGAACTCCTAGAAGAACCAGCAGTAGAACTCCTATTCCGTTTCATGTTCAAGCTATGTAGAAATCACCACATAACTCAATTCAGGTAAAACACAATTTAATGCAAAGATATAATACCAAGCCTTATGAAACCATTAGAAAGGGATCTAGAACTCTGAAAAAGTATTAAACCCCAAACATACAGAGAGTTTGTGACTGTCCCACTGAGGAAACTTTCTGGGTGAGTCTAACTGACGGAAGCCGGAAAGCCTTCACATGTAGGTGGATTTAAATAAAGAGCTTTTCTTCCATTGTCTTTACCCCTGACTGAGAGCAGAGCTGCTGCCGAGCGTCTCCCACCTTGCTGCAGCTCGGCCCAGGCTCTGATTTCACAGCTCAAACTTCTGAACAAGGCCGATAAACACAAAGCAGCTCCCTGTCATCTAACACGGCAGCATATGGGCCCCGGTTCCCACACCCAGCTCCATGTAAACATCTTATTAAGCTCTGCAGGGCGGGGAGCACTCGGCCATAAAAGGAAGGAACAAAACAGCAGAACCCCCCCACCCACCCACCCACACACACACACACACACACTCACACAGACAGTGTCAATTAGGCCCCTGTCTGAGATTGCTGGCTGGCTGGCTGGAGGTGCTGCAGGTCCTGTGAAGCTCCAGGTAATCACTGCAAATTAATACCTGCACAAGCTCAAGGGGCTTTTCTGTGAAGTCTGAAGGGAAAAAGCTTTTAAAAGACGCACGGACGAGGCTGCTTCCTGCATCCTGCTCACCTGAGGAGGCCGAGCACTGAGCACAGGGACGTGCATCCAGTGTTCACATCTTCAGAATCTGTCAAAGTTTCTAACGAGTAATGTGTAAATCTACACCGGACACTAAAGGCAAGGCGAAACGACGGAGAATCACTTCTACACATCTCTGGTTCCCTTTTCAAAGCAGGTATGGGTGTCATGACGACGGGTGGACAGGTCAACGGGGGTGGGGTGGGGGGGGTCACCGTAGAGGAGGCGCTGGACACAAAGGTCTGAAGGTTTGAGAGAAGGTGTTAAGTCTTGACCTTTACCTCTTGAATAAAATCCTCCCGGAGGTTTTCACAGAATGTCCCTCAGTGCAAAGGGCCGTGAGATAATGTATATTGTGATTTGGTGCAATACAAATACATCCACTTAGACCAAGGACCTGTATTGTGTCCGTACACATCGTGTCCCTCACACGTGGCAAATTTAAATACAGACAATCACCATAGATATTATTTTTGATTTGTAAAAATGAGTAATCCTCATTATTCAGCATCAGCCCTCTCTGTACTCTGTTAAAACACATATGGTAAAAATGGTTCCGCTTCATGAACAACTCCAACAATAGAAATCCCGATCAGATGTTTGAGAAGCTGAGAAAATCTCTTTATCATAATTGTCTCTAAGCCAAAGTCAAAGTTTCCCATGAGAATATCAATAATTTGAGCTCAGACTACGTTTAATGTAAAAATGAATAACTACAGTAAATGAATAAATCCTAATACAAAACTTTACTGCTGTATTAAAGTAAATGAACTGAGTTTCTTTACTCTCTCTTTCTGAATAGACGGGTGTCGTGCAGCAGACGCAGCAACATGTCGGTGCCTAATAAACACCGACTTCCGGACCTGAAGAATGTCATTCAGTCCAAACACGTTAGTTTTTCTTAAGGTCGATATTTTTTGCTTTGATTTCTCTTCTTACTTTGCACAACATCCTCGGTGGGAGGCGAGCTGGGATGCGGGAGAGGCTTCACTCTCACCAGCATCACCACAAGCCCAACCAGGAGCAACAAGTGTGTGCTTGACTGCATATTTGTGGAGGTGGGCATGTTTGCCTTGGCTCACACGAATATCTCTGATTAAGTACAGTATAGGTGATGTCCCACTTCGGCTGCGTTTACAGGGGCGGAAATAAATCAGGTCTGAGCAACATCTCAAGGAACATAAACTGCCCTAATTATCTTTAAATGAATTATTATCAACAGAAATGGGCGGGGTTTAGAAACTCGGCGCCCTGCTACTTGATGGCGAACGCTATGACTGCAAGTTGTAGTTCCCTGTATTGTATATAGATGTAAGAGGCTTGCTCAAATCTAAATTATGATTCATTACGTCGATTGTCGGCTCGTTCCAGTGACAGCACAACGGGGAAAATACATATTGTCTCAGAGCCGCAGCATCTACAGGCTGGTGCTAAATGATTGAGGTGTCCTTTCAAGGCGAAACACACCATTGTTCCCTAACAATCCACAATCTGACACAGGAAGTGATACACAGGACACAAATACAATGACCAGCATGGCTGCGAGTCCGTGACAACAGAATGGCGGCTCCACGGAGCAGTGGGAAAATGTTCCTGTGGCTGTGGAGCAGCCGAGCACACACCAGGGTACAAACACACACCAGGATACAAACACACACCAGGGTACAAACACACACCAGGGTACAAACACACACCAGGGTACAAACACACACCAGGGTACAAACACACACCAGGGTACAAACACACACCAGGGTACAAACACACACCAGGGTACAAACACACACCAGGATACAAACACACACCAGGGTACAAACACACACCAGGGTACAAACACACACCAGGGTACAAACACACACCAGAGTACAAACACACACCAGGGCACAAACACACACCAGGGTACAAACACACACCAGGGTACAAACACACACCAGGGTACAAACACACACCAGGGTAAAAACACACACCAGGGTACAAACACACACCAGGGTACAAACACCACACCAGGGTACAAACACCACACCAGGGTACAAACACACACCAGGGTACAAACACACACCAGGGTACAAACACACACCAGGATACAAACACACACCAGGGTACAAACACACACCAGAGTACAAACACACACCAGGGCACAAACACACACCAGGGCACAAACACACACCAGGGTACAAACACACACCAGGGTACAAACACACACCAGGGTACAAACACACACCAGGGTACAAACACCACACCAGGGTACAAACACCACACCAGGGTACAAACACACACCAGGGTACAAACACACACCAGGGTACAAACACACACCAGGGTACAAACACACACCAGGGTACAAACACACACCAGGGTACAAACACACACCAGGGTACAAACACACACCAGGGTACAAACACACACCAGGGTACAAACACACACCAGGGTACAAACACACACCAGGGTACAAACACACACCAGGGTACAAACACCGGCCAGGGTAAAAACACACACCAGGGTACAAACACACACCAGGGTACAAACACCACACCAGGGTACAAACACACACCAGGGTACAAACACACACCAGGGTACAAACACCACACCAGGGTACAAACACACACCAGGGTACAAACACACACCAGGGTACAAACACACACCAGGGTAAAAACACACACCAGGGTACAAACACACACCAGGGTACAAACACACACCAGGGTACAAACACACACCAGGGTACAAACACACACCAGGGTACAAACACCACACCAGGGTACAAACACCACACCAGGGTACAAACACACACCAGGGTACAAACACACACCAGGGTACAAACACACACCAGGGTAAAAACACACACCAGGGTACAAACACACACCAGGGTACAAACACACACCAGGGTAAAAACACACACCAGGGTACAAACACACACCAGGGTACAAACACACACCAGGGTACAAACACACACCAGGGTACAAACACCACACCAGGGTACAAACACACACCAGGGTACAAACACACACCAGGGTACAAACACACACCAGGGTACAAACACACACCAGGGTACAAACACACACCAGGCAGATGCAGAAGTCAGAACTCAGATACTTTACACAAACTTCCAACCTTTAAAATACAAAACACAGCAGATGTTGACACAAAGTTATCGCTGTGAGTCGCAGCTTATCCTGCTTCTCCTGACAAGAAACACTAACAATTAATCAGAGAGGGTTTCTCACAAGAAGTCGATGCCAAGATTATTTAAGACGTGGTGATAAACATCACAGGTACCGGAGGAAAACTCAAAACCAGGAGAGTCTGGAGCCGATCCAAACAGGGGCCACTTCACGCTACCCTCTGTGCAACCTTCCTCCTGAACCTGGAGCTGATCCGCTTCGTGTCACACTTTTCTTGTGACACTTTTCCCGCCTCTTTTTTGTCTTTATATAGCTTTTCTCCTATTTTTAATAAATGACATGAGAACAATCAGGTGAAAGTCTGGGAGTTGCATTGCTTTCCTGAAGTTATCTGGAATAATCTTGTCAAGTATTGTTATGGCTGCAGGAGAGTTACTGTGGTGTTGAAGCGTTGTAAAATCCTTAACTAGTTAGTACAAGATTAAAATACAATAGTAAAGTATTAAAATAACATCAAGGTGGACGCTGGTTAAACCCTCTCAGCCATGGTCGATTCTAGATAATAGGTAATTAACTTATGGTACTTAAAGATTATCTGAACAGTTTTTTGCCATCTGAACAGTTTTTTCCCCGTGGCAGTGGGGCTCACAAACAAGCCCCCTGTATATATGTATATACTTTATTCTACTTTATACTTTATTCTATTTTATTTTATTTTATTCTATTTCTTATATATATATATATGTTTTTCTTATATTGTTGTTTTTATGTTCAGTGCACCAACGACACCAAGTCAATTTCCTGTATGTGCAAACATAACTGGCAAATAAAAGAATTCTGATTCTGATTCTGATTCTGATTCTGATTAACTGACACTTTCAGTTGATACACAGTCAATTGTGCAAAGACGCCCCCCCCCCCCCCCCCCCCCCCCCCCCCCCCCGGCCTGGGACTGATGAATGTGTCGATGGCTGAACGATCAGAGATCAGTGACACGCGGGTCAATTTGACTTTGAGGCTTTGGTGTCAGACCGAGCGTCACGGGGTTAAACACGTTGACCCGAGCAGCAGCACCACTGCCGCTCTCTGTTCTCTGTTTACTGTCAGCACGGATAAGGAGTCTATTCACTTTGTTTGTTTATCTTTTCTCCTGTCCTCTTTTCTTCTCCGGGTTAATAGGATCTCCAGGGAAGAAGCAGCACTTTGCTCTTTTCACTCTGTCACAGCTGAGAGCTTCTCTGGAAATACTAAAAAACAAATATTCTCGTTCTTCTAAGGAGCCAATTAGGAAATGTCCTTTATTCAGTAGTTCAATTCTAAATAGAGGGAATTTTGTTGATTTAACATGAAACTGGGAAACCAACTGTCGACCTCTTCAAATTTTCATTTTCCACAGATTATTCCTCAGCTGACAAAGTGCGGAGCTTCGTGTTCACTTCACACCTCGGACCCGAGCCGCGACTCGGCCTTGACACCACAGCTCTGCACTGATTGTACTGAAAGAAGAAAAGAAATGAGAGGGGAAGGCAATCTGATAGGAATGCCTCTGGAATTCCCCGGAATCTCCCGCCCTCCCCTCTGCCACTTTCCCCCCATCACTGTTTCGTGAATCCATAAGGAGTTTTAACGTGCAGCACAATGGACAAGGGGAGCTATTCTGCGACCATAATGCAAGGAAACGTTACCTCAGCGCAAAAAATGTCAGGACTATGGAGGCCCCCGGTCCTGGAAACAATCAGTGAGGAAACCGAGGCAGGTGCCCACCTCCTGTGAAAATATCCTCCTGCGCCGTGCAGAGGGAAGGGGCGTGGCCTGTCTCTGTCGACAGCAGCAGCCGGGCAGGGGAGCAATTAAACCATAAAGTCATAACGGCACAACCACAAATCACGGCGCTGAATAGCATGCTGTGCACCGCAAAACACAGGCACTCACATGCAAAGAGGTTCATCACCATATTATTACAACGTGAGTCTGGGAGAGTTACTGTCATGTGCTTCACTTGGTGAAGAAATACAGACGCGTGCAGACATCACCTGCCGACAGTGGAGAGGAGGCAAAGAGCAAAGGAGTCAATTACAAGAGGCTGCGTGAAGATTCTTTCATTGAGATCAACCAGTTTTTAGGAGTGTCACTTTTTCCTTAAATCAAGTTTGAAAAGATTTGCAAATAATTTGCTTGTATTGGAATTGTTTGTTTGCTAACGTTAATTTTCTTGTGACATAAAAATAAAACATTGAGCTGCTGCAGGTCAGAAGGGGGGGGGGGGGGCGGTTATGCAAATTTAAAGGCTATTTGCCAACCGCCATAAAAACAAACTGAAGAATCACCACTGTGAAACCGTTTCCTACAAACGGAAGTTGTGGTTTTGGGTTCTGGCCAAATCATCTGGTCTGTGCATTCTGAAAATTATTAAATATAAAAAAATTGGTCAAAATGTCTGTGGTTCTCCCACGTTTTTAAAAATCAATCAAGAGTTGTAACTCCTCTATTGTGCAGAAGCTCTTCAATGACTTCACTGACAGTCTACGTTTAAGTGGGGTTATGTTTTTATGGATGAACGAAACCTTTACAATATTTGAAACTGTGAATTAGATGAAACAAGCTGAAGTCTCTATGATCACGAGCAGCTCACGATAATTGAGCAGCGTGAGCTAATTGTTAATCTGTCTGTGTTGCAGACGCGTTTGTTACGTGTGAATTACTACGTGTGCTGTACTCTGGATAAAGACAAGATCAAAATGGCAGCTTTATTTTCTTAAGTGATTTATCTTAAGCTCTCTTCTCTTTGAGGCTCATAATCTACTCAACCACACATCAAAAACAAAGTACAGCACAGACACACACCCTCTACACTTCCTGTCTGAGACATGATACTTGATGACGAACTAGGCTCCACATATTGTGTATGGTTCAATAAATTACAGGGACATTAGAAGCACTGAATACTGTATTTTGTCCTGGTTTTTATCCGACATAATGAACAGCTTGGTGTCCCGTGAGGAACGACAGGGATCAAAACTCTGCTGCCTCCCTAAGGACTTCCTTTAATGTCTTTGTGTGCACGTGGATTTGATACCCTCCCTCCTTTAAATTAGATCCCATTACATCCATTAGCCACAGAAGCCTGTTAATATGTCTCTTCAGAGGGAGGAGACCCCGACAGAAAGGTCTATAGCAACCTATTGTGACTGAATCCTCCATTAGGTTGTGAATCAGACAGCAGGCATGCTCCCAGTATGCACTGGGCTCCGTAGAATAAAGAAAACTAAGAGAACAATGAATTCGATAGTGAAGTAAGTGCGAAAAAAAAGTGACGGTCCTTGAAAGAGTCAAATTTAGTGCAATTGTTCAAATGAAGAGGAAAGGGAAATGACTAATAATATAATAAGTCACATTTCTGCTGGCTGATACCAGGTTTGTTGCGTTAATGCTCACAGAAATACATTATCTACCAGTTTTATTCTAAATTCAGCATTCCTACAGAGGCTGGTAAAGGTAACTGGATGTTTTAACGGGCCAAGGACGAAATGACCTCGACAAATCCAGCAGCCACTTGGGATGTGCTGTCTCACAATGGGACCACCGTCGGCTAAACTCAGCTGAGAACCTGAGAATTTACTGCATTCTAGTTTTTTGATTCACCGTTTCCCTCTGACCTTTCCCTCTTACACCCGGTGTGCCTCCAACAAGAAGACGGCAGAAAAGATAAAAGAAAAACCAGCAGCATAACTCGGGTACAACAATCAAGACTGAAGAAACATTTATGGGAGCTGAAGGTCAAAAGGCCGGAGCTGTGTGACTCCATGTGTTCTTGGGTGTGTGCGTGTGTGTTTATCGGGGCCAGGATCTCCTGGGGAGCGGCAGTATTGTTAATACACGGTCGTTCTGTTCTGCACTGACTGACAGACGGGAGGGAAATATTCCCTCCCGGCTTTCTGAAGAAGGTGGCAGCGGGCAGCAGTCGGCTTAAGGAAATGACACTTTCTCCCGAAAGATCTCAATCTGGTGGCGCACGCAATCCAGGCACAACAATGGCGTGTTGAAAATGGGAGTGGGCCACGTTATCCTCCCCCGGGCCCGGTTCCGAGCCGAAGGAGTGGTGCGGCTGGTGGTTCTGATAAGCCGCTGCCACGAGGAGAAGGGAGAACCGTGGAACGAGCTGTTCTGATCAACACCCTGAAAAACCCTGCGTGAGGTCCCTCACCAGCGAACACTCCAGAGATGTGAAGACATGAGGTTTTAAAACGGGGTGACTCATTGAAGGTGCGGTGCCTGAGCAGCTCCTCCCAAAAGACTGAGGATTAGTAACGACAACAGGGAGGAACAGGAGATAGGACATGGAGGAGGACATGAATTATCACCTTTTGTGCATATGTTCAAATAGATGAACATAAATAAATGATCAAATACCTTCGACAGTGACCACACCTCATAGGAGTGTTAGAGCTGCGGCTGAACAACCAAGTCAGGAGGATGATATGGATACGGGCCACGCTAATGCCCCTGGGATTCAGCTGTTCTACGGGAACAGATGCAGCAGAACAATTAGAGGCTTCAAGAAAAACAATCAGTTTTCTATAAATACAACCTCATTTAAAAGGGACCATCATTACATCCCGCTGCAGCTTTCTAACGTTCAAAGCTTCCCCCCCCAACCTTCCACTCATGGGACCAAAAGGAAACATGAGTCCTGACGACGACTCCCTGTTGATCCTGATGTTACGACCACTTCCACTGGAGATATATTTAATTTAAGAACATACAATACTTTGGTGTGTACCCTGGTCCTGTTCGTTACGTGAGTCGTTCACCGTAAGAATGCTCACGATGCATCTGGTCATCTGCTTAACGTGTGGCTAAAGTAAGCCAGTATATATCTCAGGCGTTATTGTGCAACTGGACTCCATCAGGGTCTGAGGCCACTTTACCCTTCTGCTGTCAGAGTGAAGGCTGGAGTGTTGGATGGCGGAGCAGCAGGACCATTACCCACTCAGATCCTAATTACAGAGGCCGAGTGTGGGACACAGAGTGACGGAGACATGCCTGGACATGTGGAGCTGGTCCAACACTTGGGCCCCCCGACACACACACTCAGACACACACACTCAGACACACACACAGAGACACACACACCTGTAACTAGTCCCCAGTCCCTGCAGGTAGTCGGCCACTCTGTCAGTCACACGCTCTTGGAGTATGAAGGGTTTTATGGTTCATTTGAGCCTTTTGAATTATAAGGGAGTGGTTTCGCACATTGGAGAAAAACAATGAGCAGTTAAGTTTTCAATCACAGGAAAAAACTGTTTCACTTTGCTCAGCTCAGCTTCCTGTGAGGGACAACTTGCATTAAACGCTGTTAAACCTCCACCCATCTGGTCCTGAGCTACGTGCTGAGACTGACAGTGGGAATAACTACCTGCAGCTGCTCGGAGACTCAAGTCTCTTCCAGGTCATTCGCTTGCAGGGAAACTTTAACAGGTCCCAAGAAGGTTCCATTTTGAGTCCGTGCAGCAGTGTCCGACGTGTGGAGCCACGGTACCAGAATCACATGAGGGGGATGAATACAGTCAATTTAAGTATATTACTATGAAGTATTACTAGACATGCAGAGTTTGTGCTTGTCGGTGTGTGAGTGTTTGTCCGTCTCTGTGTGCGTCTGCTGTCCCGCTGCCTGCACGCCTGACATGAGGCATGGAGGCCGGACACAGGCGAGCGGCTTCTGACAGGCATTTCAAACCTCTCCGCCGTGTGGCCTCGCCGATAATGGGAACCTGATCGGAGAGAGAGAGAGCATAGCGGGCGGCGGGAGGTGCGGAGGGGGCTGGGGGGCGGGGGGGGGGGGTGTTGTGTGGTCCGTCTTTTGTGAGAAACTCTTCAAAGCGCTGGCCCTCCTATTTGTCCACTGGAGCTCTTTGTAACGGTATCCTCCACTGTCATTTTGCCCCTTTTATTTTTAGGCAGGGCTATTATTGCCTCCATACCCCTCACATACCCCGAGGCTTTGTCTGCAGGGGCAGGGTCAGGTTTTAACTTTTTTTTTTTTTTTTTCACCATGTGCAAAACTGTCTTTTCTCCCTTCTCCTCCACATGTCGTTTGAACCGAGTAATGGATCATTTCAAGTGTCCAAAGTCCTAAGGTCTTTGATTGCATTGCAAGATTATTTTAAATTCTAAATAATCAACCTAAGTTGCAGCTTCAAAAAATCTTTACGGAAATGCATCGATGGAGAATAGACTGAATAATGCAAAACTGACATGTGGGCCTCAACTATTAAGAATTTGACCCGGGTCCCAGAAACCGAGCAGTCCTTCTACACTAGATCAGTATCGTGCTCGTCAATTACGGTTTGTTGATTTAATGAGAAACACCGAACAATAAACCCGCCCTGGGACACATGATGGGTTTAGTTTCAGTTTGAAACTGCTCTCGACCTGCGAGGGGACAAACGTGATTCGCAAGGTCCAAAATGTCCCCACGAGAGTGTAACGCTGCACAACAGTTCAGTGCAGCCTTGCTCTCGATATGTGTCCTTACTGCTCAACTATAACTTTGACCTGGTCCATTGGTCGATTCGTCCCCTCAGACGTCCATCACTACCAGATTGTTTTGTTTTTATTAATTTTGATGTTTTTGTTTTTTCTCCACTTGCATTGAGAGCCTGAGAACGACCACTGGGGGGAAACAGGTGGAACGTTTGTGGATGAGGGACGAGTGTGTTCCTGGGGACACTGTGACAGATGCATGCTGAGGGACAGAGCTCTTCAGTCGCTGCCAGCCTGCTCGTGGACGCTTCCTGACCCGCGGTGCAGCCGTGCATTCCTCCCCTCTCCCCACATCAACCTGTTCCCCTGTAATTTCTGACATGAGTAGATGAATAATAGATCAGAGGCTTGAGCTGCCCTGTAACTCGACCCACGTCCCTGGACAGGAGGCAGGCCAGCGGCTTAAGCCAACAGGACACGTGACCACGGCAGAACGGCCATTCACTGTGACCGTTGATGAGTAGAAGCGGTATTATCACGGACATATGGTTGATATGAACTCCTTCACTGGCCGGTGGCTAACTGTGGCCTCAGTGTGCATCCGGCTGCTCCAGTGCACACAGCTGCTGACAGAGCGATGTGTGGGATCCACAAGTGGGACTCTGGACTGTTTGTGAGGTCCTGTTGTCATGACACCTTCTCGTTCAATGACTTTATAACCAACTCCAGGTTGAGTTTACTGAGAAGAGTTTATTATTCATGAAAAGTCAAAGGAATTACTCACATCCTCTAGAAGGCAGCACGAGAGTCTGATCCCAAACAAGCCAAAGAGAAAGTGTCCAAACCCGATGTTCTTTCCAATTTCAGTCCCTTAAATATATGCCTGATAATGTCTCAAATGGGACGATAGAAGTATTGATTCAGTTAACCAAGAATGTGGTCACACAGTAATTATCTCTTTACATCCAGCTGAGAACCAATCACAATGTGAGCCAGACCAGCTGCAGCCGAGTTCCGCCCCTGATACCTTCGACGTTCTCACCTTTTTTTATCCAAAAAGCAGAAGCTGTGTCTAAAACCAGGTGTAAACAGGAAGTGAAACAACTAAACGTTACAGCTTTCACCACATTATCTGATTAAATATCGATAGAAATATTGATTAACTGAGCTTTAAATGACAAAAAGTAAAACCCAGCGTGACAAACACAAGCCGGGCTCTGAGCAGAAATACAAACCGGCCTTGTGTTGAATAAAGAGTCGATGACAACACAACCCGATTAACACAGAGCACGTGATTCACACACTGACCAGAGAACAGTGCAGCACGCTTGGATACTCGCACAACAAGTGCATGAAGAGGGCGCACGCACAAATACACAAACACAAACACACACACACACACACACACGCCAGCCTCTCCGGAGAGGATCGGGTTTCCTTCTGTGTCCAGTGGCTTATTAAACATTAAGCTCAACAGCTTCCCTACAGGAGGGAAGAAAGCCCCCCCCCCCCCTGCCTCCCCCACCTGCCCTCCCCCCTGCCTCCCCTCTCTCATTACAGCTGTTGAGGTATGAGACAACAGGAGCGCGGCCACAACAATGGAGCCGGAGGTCGACAGCCAATCAGTGTGCTCGCTGCAGCGTTCCCCCGGGCGACAGCAGGTCGGCCCGAGTGGAGGGTGGGGGGGGGGGGGGTTAACTCAGATGTCCTTTTTTCAAACAGTTACGGTCAAATTGAGCTTTTCACGAGTAATGACGATAATATACAGTAAATATTCAGTGTGTCGTAGCAACGGGAACTCGTACTCACACACACACACACACACACCTGTGCAGTTAGTGCATGCACAGACACACACCTGCACTGATTAATGACGGATGGACTTTCAAGATAAAGGACAGTATGTTGATGTTTCCATGGCAACAAAAACATCTGGCCCATCCCGCCTGCGATTTCAAAATAAAATATGTCTTCCAGAAAAAGAGACATCAGACTTTATATACTTTTAAATGCTGTGGGTGCAAATTCCTTCTTATAAATCTTGTTTTCACACATCACCATATCATACATTGTTTGTTACGGACCTTCAGACTATTCAGGTTATTCTGAACCAAAATTAGAGAAAGGTTCCTCTCAACCAGGTCAAGACCAACGGACCAAAGTCTAGACTGACCCAAAGAACCAGAACCTTGGTTCCATCTGATCTGATCTGGGTCCAGATCAGATCAGATGGAACCGGTTTGCAGAGTGAAACCACTTTCCGACCAATGGCAGGAAGGTGAGCCAGCATTAAACAACAGAAGAAGAAAGTAAAGAGGAAGTGGCTCCCAGGATTGCTTTCTAAAAGTACTGCACCTGAATTTGATGATGCTGGGAGTAAAACTATGATATTACAGTAACAATGAAAAACATTAGATAAACAGGAAACTAATAAATGTAAAGTATATGTAGACGCAGCCCACAGGACGTATGTATGTTGGTCCCAGTGCTCAGATCAAATGAAAACAATGAAACCTTTCGGATCGAATCTAAAATGACGTAAAAATAATTCCCATCTGAGGATGATCTTTCTAAAGTATCCGAGGATCAATAACCATAGTTCTCGTCTTGTCTGGTTTAGTCCCAAATTGTTATGGACATTTCTCATGTGTTTATAATCACTGTTATTGTGAAGGTGTTTATACTTGAGAGGTTTATCACTGTGAGAAGCAGCAGGGCCGAGGGGGGGGGGGGGGGGGGGGGGGGTTCTGAGCCTCTCCAGTGTTGTGCGACACTCCCTCAGATGTGTGTGTAGTTGTTGCTTTGAAACCCGACACCTGACAACAAGCAAGCAGTGTGTGTTCTCCACTCACACAGTGTGACTACAGTACAACACTCATCAGCTGCACCTGACCTGAACATGACTGCAAGGGCAACAGCGCCACCTGCTGGCAGCACCACAAACACCCGTCATTACAATTACTCACTTACTACACTTATAATACAACTACTACTACTAGTAATCATGACAATTATGATCATTTTTCTTGCCTTTTATCAATATTATTATTTTGTATTAATAATTGTATTTTTATATTCCTGTTTAATTTACAAATAAGAATGAAATGTTAGTTTAATGGACGTCCTCTGTTTTTTTGATCTCTCCCTGTTACACACCTTCCCAGTTCTTTATTTACATGTTTAATTGGATCAATAACTCTTATCATCCTTTATGTCTTTATATCATCAGGAATCAGATCAACTTAACACTGGTTCCACATTTCACACCACTGTTTCATAGAATAACAAATATATGTTGATTTTTCTTTCAATTAATTTCTTTCCCTTTTCTTTCCAGCGAATGAATGAATCAAAAGTAACAATTAAGGACGTTCCTCATTCCTAATAATACCTGTGGTTTCAGGTTTACAAAAATATAATTATGACAATTAACACGATAAAAAATTCAAGCATATAATCTATAATATTTCCATTTGATTTCATGGAGTATTTGTCACATGTAAGTGTGAGTTCAACAAGCAGATGAAAAATATACCGTATTTCAAGAAATAATTTAACCAATTTTTAGCTATTGAAGTGGGAAAACTAACTGTTCACAGGTTAAAATGACCTGTCAATCAAAACTCAAACAGCGCAGAACAGACTTCTCTTCTTCGGTTGTTTAAAGAAATGCTGACAGTCGACATGAGAGACGACAGATCAGTGAATCGACCGTCATCCAGACGTGAAACATGAAATCTGTTTCTCAACTTTCTCAAATCAGACGAGGCCTCGATGACACGAACGCTTCAGAGATCATCACAGACTTCACTTCAGAACTCTGCCATCATGTGACTCTGATCTTCATCCTTCCATCATCTAATTCCAGGAAACACAGTTGTTCTCCCCCCCCCCCCCCCCCCCCTCTACATCTCCCCTCACCTCTCCTCATCTCCTGTGTGCTCTCCTTCATCTGACAGTCAGGTTCTGGTCGTACACTATCGGGCCACAGACGCTTGAATTATCTAATTATTGGTCATATTGGATTAATCGGACTCGGGGGGGGAATCGCAGTCTGAACACAAGCTGTGTTTTCTCAGAGAAATGAGTCAGAATAAAGGAAAGTACCAAACAACCTGAGCAAAGTTTCATTCAGACTATCAGGGACATATCTCATATTGTTATTATGTGTATGAGTTATTGCTCTTCTGTTTGCCTTGAGTTTTAAATAGCAGATAAAGTATTTTCTATAGAACTGAACTGTGTGTTTGGCCCTGGACATACACATTAAAAGCTTTGAATGAATCAATACAGAGTTCATGTTTCATATTTACAGTAACTTGTTTATACTAGTAGTAATTTCAAATAGCGATTTAAAAATGCAGTAAAAGCAAATTGAACATCTGTGAAGAAACATTTAACCATCGTGGAAATAAAGCAGGTAGAGAAACAGAGAAAACGATTGTCTCTCGCATGTTGACTTCACATTTAATATTCTGTGTTGTCTGTGTTAGCTTGTAGCTGCTCATCACCTGCTGCTAGCTTAACAGCATGGTTAGGTGAGTCCTTAGCATAGCTGGAAACAGGCTACCTCCATTTGTTTCGAGTAAAAACACATGATTTCATCTTTCTCTTGTAGCATAGTGTTAGCTCAGAGTTAGCTTAGTGTTAGCTTAGTGTTAGCTAAGTGTTGCTCAGTGTTACCTCAGAGTTAGCTTAGTGTTAGCTCAGTGTTTGATAAGTGTTGCTCAGTGTTAGCTCAGAGTTCGCTCAGTGTTAGCTCAGAGTTAGTTCAGGGTTAGCTTAGTGTTAGCTCAGAGATAGCTTAATGTTAGCTCAGACTTAGCTTAGTGTTAGCTCAGAGTTAACTTAGTGTTAGCTCAGAGTTAGCTTAGTATTAGCTCAGGGTTAGCTTAGTGTTAGCTCAGACTTAGCTTAGTATTAGCTCAGAGTTAGCTTAGTGTTAGCTCAGAGTTAGCTTAGTGTTCTTTTACAAACACATGTTTAGTCGCCTACTCACGTTTGTGTATTTTCTCTGTCCCCTGACATCACGTACACCTGTCCTGGCTTCTTGGTATATGACCTCATATGCCCGGTGAAATTTTATATTATTGAAATTTAATAAAACTTACAACTTTGTGTCCACACATTCATAAAGTACTTGAAAGCCACACTTGAGTAAAAGTACAGATATCTTACCTGAAGGTGACTCCGTTAAAAGTTAAAGTCACCTGTAAGAAAATTACTTGAGTCAAAGTCTTAAAGTCGCTCATATTAAATGTACTTAAGTATCAAAAGTAAAAGTACAAGTACCAAATTAAAAATGTTAAGTGATTTTTATAGTCTATACAGACACAAAACAACCCAAAATTGTTCTCTTCAGGTTTTATTTCAACTGACATATATTGTATAATTTTACAAATTTTGAGCCCCAGATTCTGAGGTTCAAATACTAATGGACTAGTGCAACTGAACTTCTGGGGACAACACAGAACCAACACAACAGAATAAACCAGTGCCTCTGAACACTACAATGAACTTTGAGGGTGCAGTGCTGTCTCTCCACCACTGGATGGCGCTGGCAGCCCGTGTATATCCTTTCAGAGGGGGGTTCGGGTCATCTGTCTCACTGCTCCTCTGAAGGAAGATTAGGAACAATAATTATATCTTCACAGTCTTACACACAGATTTCTAGCAGCCAGACTTTCCTCATAGGAATGTAGATTTGATTCCTATTTTAACAGATTATATTTCATAGAAAAACAAGGTGTAAAGAACAATAATTTATGGTTTTACTGGATGTAAATCATAGCCGTGAGTATTGTGTTTCAAGTTGCTTTTCAGACCTGCAAATAATCCTGTATCATAAATAAAACAGCCTATAGATGAATAGAAAATTAGATCTTCATATATAATCATTTAAGTGATATCATATATCCTGTGGTTACCCTCTGGAACATTAAAATATAAAGCCGCCTGACAAATGAGCTGTTTATCGCTGCCCTCTGACGATGAGACCACAGTGGGGCCATTAAAACATAAACATCCTGTATAAACACTGTGAAACTGTGCCTCCTGGAATCTACATCTCCATGGTAACACAACGTAACGCGGGTTAATATTTTGACTGGGCTGAAAATGTAATTACATCTCGACATTATCGTTAAATAACATCAGTGTAGAATTGACTATAAACTAATCATCGCCCAGTCCAAATGTGTTGTTTACCTTTTTCCAATTAGTAAAATATTTAGCTAGATGTTATTCTGCACAATATATATGATATTATTATACAGACTCTTTATGACGCAATCTTCAGTTAAACCTGCTCCTGAACTGGACTGGAAATTGTAAAAATAATTTATCCAGACGTGCATAGGAACACAGTCTCTCTCTCTCTCTTTACCTTTAGTCTTCCATGAAATCCCCGTCACCTCCAGCGCCAAACATGCTCATGGCAAATATTTGAGCAAGGCGCTGTATTTCTTCCACCGCTCTGATTCTGGCTGCAGGGGGATTGACAAGTTGTACATAGAATTAGCACCTTGCAGTTACTCACATTAATAGTAACTGTACTGAAATGCATTGTATCACTACAGTGCCGATCCTGGAGCATGGGGGTCATGGCTGTGTTGAAATGACTGTACTAATCAGAGTATATTGATAATTGACATTAAGAGCTAAACTCAAAAAAACTACATGCATACAAATATTCCTTCATCTTTCAATTTTCTTTAACCTGAAAAAGGAATGTGCATGTCTTCCTCTACAACTCTAACAGAGGACGCCGTGTTTTAAAGACACTTTATGTGTGTTCACATTGATGTCACTTTCCGAGGAGATTTTGATAAGAAGAGAAATGAAGTTTGATCTCTCAGTTGCTAAACAGTTGTTTTTTAATGCTAACTCTGGCTGTGTAGCAATAGCAAAAGTGTCACAAATACCCGCTTTGGAGTGGCTATATGTGCACACCTGCTACGAAAAAAGATGCAAATATAAGTATAGAGATGGTTACTACTCTCTTGTTTAGGGGCTCACAACATGATGTCATGATATATTATTATAATATTCATGTGAAACTAGATAAATAAAAAGGTAGCACTTGGCACGGACGAGTTCGTGTTTACCTGCATCGGCTTGTTCCCGGTTTAGCCTGCAGTGAGCCCGTACGTTGACGGGACGCGGAGCCCTAGGTAGAGCAGCACGCAATGCATTCGCCCTGGCTTGCTCTACCAGCCTCACACCCGGGTTAGCAAAGCCCCAGCGGTCTCCCGCTCCGTCACGCCTTGAGAAGACAACAGCAAACAAATGAGTATACACATTTTCAATTAACAGCCTCTTTTAATCTGCTGTGTTATCATTTTAAATGAGCACTGAACTATATAAGGGTACTGTTGACACAAAAGCAAAGAAATCAAGTTTTTGTCCATTTAAAACCAAGAACAGGCCAAGTGCTGATACTAAAAATAAATTAAAAATCAAGTATACATTTTTCCAGTTAACAAAAAGGACAGGGAAAATACCATTAATAAAAACAACAAACGAAACTACAGTCTTCTTCAGGCTAAATAATTGTGATTAAAAAAAGACGTTTGTCAGGCAATAGGATAACTTTTCGCTTTTAAACTCGTTAAAAAAAAGTTTAAACCATATTTTTGCAATGGATTCTAGAATCCTGCGCACGGTTTATCGGTGTCTTTTGCCAGGATACCCCAAATTGACAGCCCTGGCAGCAAAAGTTTTGAGCATGTTTGGGACCACCTACGTGTGTGAACAAGTGTTCTCTGTAATGAACATCACAAAAACAAAGCTTCGCTCGAGACTCAAACACAAGCACTTGAATGATCCTCTTAAATTGGCTGCTACTCAGGATCTTAAGCCTGATATTGATGCACTTGTGAGGGCTAAAAGATGCCAAGTTTCAGGACAAAAATAATCAGTGAGTTGACCTACTTCATGTAAGATAAGGCTTCAGACACTTTTGAATCCTGAAGAACACAGTTCTGTGAAAAAGAAAATGTACTTTTGAAATATTTTACACTGAACAATGTGCAATATAATGTCAATCAGCAGCTTCAGTACAAAAGAGTTTGGTTTGATGGAGCACTGTGGCTCATGCACTGCCCCAACTTTTTTTCAATGTATACATTCTATATTTTCAAGGCAAGAGGGATAACTCAACCTTCTTATTTAATAGCTCCCAAGTTTGTTTGTATTTTGTGGTGAGTCACTTCAGGTGTACAGATAACTACACAGATGTGGAAATGTTAGTTAGTACATTTAAAATGTTTTTTAGATCTTGAGAAGTTTTGTTATGTCAAAAACAATATTTTTCTGTTCCAAATACCTGTGACTAAATGTTTTGCTCTGTAGATAAACTGTGATCTGAAGTTGTAATGCTCATGTGTAAATGATAAACTGAAGCACAGTATTGGTGAAATTGCACTTGTTTTTCTTAATTCATTTCAAAGGTTGTGAATCAGAATGTCTCTTAAGAATATGGAGGTTTATGAGTACAAACGTTTTGTAATTGTGTTTCTAGTTTATTGTAGAAAGACTTTAAAATAGGGTTTATCATCAAAAAACCTTTACCAATGATTTAAACATAGAGAAATATTTTCGTATGCGTTATTATGCTATGATTTTACTGGTCCGGCCCACTTGAGATCAAAATGGGCAGTATGTGGCCCCTTAACTAAAATGAGTTTGACACCCCTGCTCTAACCCTAACCATTTTTAACCCATGCCTAAACCTAAGTCTCCTCTACAATTGCCTAAACCTACACACGTTCTGTCTGCCTAAAACCTAACCATGGATCATGGCCCTAACCCTAACCACTATGGACCTTTGCCTAAACCTTAAACCTTCTAGCTTGAGAACAACAGGGTTTATCTAAGTCCAGATGTTCTGTACAACATATTCTCCAAATAACACTAATCAAAAAGAATAAATACACACATATATATTGATTTACTCACAAGGACAAGAAAGAAACTCACAAATCACAAAGACTATTGAAAAAAAGACAATTTGTAGACGTCACGAAGTAGTAATAACATGATTTATTACAAAAACAATACATGGACTTAGACAACTCAAATAAATAACATTTAGTTTGATATGTGATTTAAAACAATCACAGTTTATCGATACGAAATTCATTTAAAGTCACAAGTCACAATTTTATTTTAAATAGAATATAAATAAATATATCACTTAAGTCCAATAAAATACTATACATTCATAAGATACACAGTATCATGAATGATAATATATTTAAATAAGTTTATTTTAATTCAGTTATAGAGTTAAAGGATCACAGTGGAATAGACAAGGGGGAGGAGCCTGTGAGAGCCAGCCTTTAAATAGAGGAGCCCTCAGTCTCCTCACTCACTCTTGCTCTGAACGTTGTAGTGGAAGGACCTCACAGCTCAGATAGAAATATTTTGCTTTTTCACAAGACCTGATGAAGACCTAAGAGGGTCAAAACGTTTTCACTTGTTTTCAGTTTTTTTCTTTGTTGAGCTATTGTGTTTTTGATTTAATTTCTTTCTAAATTTTCTTCCAAGTTGCATTATGTGCTTTCTCAAGCATTATCCTCACAACCCCTGAGTTTTTTCCTGTCATGCATGCAGCGCCATCAGTTGTGATACCGACGCACATGTCTCATGGTTAAATTTAAAAAAGATAAATATCTGAGGAACCTTTTATATCATCTCTCAAAAAGAAATCAGACCAAATTGCTTTTCACTTCTATTAAAACTATTTATTTTTTCCAACAACTGAAATGCACAACTGTGCCAAATTAATGGCAACATTTTCCAGCAGCAAAAGCCGCCCCAGCTATATCCAACCTTGCTGTTCTCCACCGGTCCTGTGAAGGAACGAATAATTCAAGTTATGTTATAACTCATGATCATGCATGAAAAAAAGATTTAAACAACCTTTGAGATTTCCCTGCACCACTGACCCTCTCCTCCATCATGTGCCTTATTACTTACTTACCCTTTATTACTCATTTGCATACTACATGGAAACACAGTAATATTGTGTTCAAAACCACGATAACTGTGCCAAGACAAAAACTGATGTTGCAATAATAACCACATCATTGCCTTGGTTTAAATACAGCATCTGGTTAAGCTCTTCACTTCCATCAAATCAAGAAATAACTTAAGTTTCTTCACTTCCTGTCGGTGATCGACTTCCTCTGCCCTCATGTGTTACACCTGTGTTCAATTGCCCCTGCCTCCCCTGTGTATTTAATCCTCTGTCTTCCCTTTGTCCTCTGTCGGATTGTCTGTGTTCCTGCGGTGTTTGTTCGTCATCCCTCCTGCCTTCCATGGTGCTGTCATGATCTCCTGTATCCCCGCGTAAGCCTCGTGTTTTGTTTGTTAACTGTTTAGTGTTAATGTTTTGTTTGTTTTGTTAAATACTTATTTAATTAAATTACCTTTTACTTTATAATTTCTGCATTTGGGTCCATTATCTTCATCCAAACCGTAACACTGATCCAGCGTCACAGAGACATTCACAGGTAACAGCTTCACTGGGTTATGATCTCCACTGTTAAAGATTGGAAACATCTTTTGAGTGAATGTGTGTGTCGTGGTGTGAATGTGTTTGTTAGTATCAGGATCAGAGAACGACAGTTCTCCTCTGTTCCAGTCCAGTTTCACTCTGATCCTCTGGATCTTCTGCACAGAGAGAACAAATTATGCTAATGGTGACAGTTACGGGCAAATTGAGCTTTTCACGAGTAATGATGATAATAAACAGTAAATATTCAGTGTGTCGGTTTTATTCTGTTGAGTTGTGGAAACACTTCATGTTGTAGATTTACTGTCGTATAAAGAATTCACTGTTCCGAGCTTTATTCAAACGTCAGATTAGAACAAGAGGAAGCTGCAGTGGAACAGATCGGGTTTGAAAGTCTTTTCATTAACCACTTAACTAGATTTACTCCTCAATGGATCCAAGTGGCCCCACTCAGCCGCCACTTAACGAGAGCTACACACACACACACACACACCTCAGTCCCTCTCAATTGGTCAGCTGGTAATGAGCAACCCTGAATAAACATCCCATAAAGTAGCACTTGTTAAACAGGGAATCGCACACACACACACACACATACACACACACACACACACACACACACACACACACTGGGAATGATAGTACGACCACATGAATCATGTATGAGGAGAAAGTGTTATTAGTGCTTTTAATTAATTATTGTTCCTACTGCCTGAGGAGGTGCTGAGGTTTTTATTGATAAATATAAACACAGAGAGGAAGAAGAGGAGGAGGAGGAGGGAGAGATGGAGGAGGAGGAGGAGGAAGAAGAAGAGGAGGAGGAGGAGGAGGGAGAAGGAGGTGAATACGAAGAGGAGGAAGAGGAATAGGAGGTCGGGGAGGAGGAAAGAGAGGAGGATCTCAGAAGATTAAGAGGAAGACCAAGGGGAGGAGAAGAAGAATGGGGAAGAGGAGGATGAGGTGGAGGAGAAGGGAGAGGAGGAGGAGGTAGGTGAGGAAGAAGAAGGGGGATGAGGATGAAGAGAAGGATGAGGAGCAGGAGAAAGAGAGGAGGATCTCGGAAGAGGAAGAGCAAGAGGAGTAGAAGAAGAATAGGGAACAGGGGGAAGAGGGGGAGGAGGAGGGAGAGGAGGAAGAAGAGGAGGATCTAAGAAGAGGAAGAGCAAGAGGAGGAGAAGAGGAAAAGGGAACAGGGGGAAGAGGTGGAGGAGGTCACAACAACAATGTTTACAACACTGATTAGAAGAAGCAGTTTTGAACATAAAGGAAAAGTGTGTCTTTAAAGAAGTAAAGAAAGAGAGGTTGAACGATGAATAATAAACGACTGGAGTTAATTGATTTAAATTAATCACAAAGATCATAACAGACTGTTTTCAATACAAAATAAAACATATTTGAAGATGAACCTTAACAAACAGTCACTGAGGCTGAAATGCTGCGAGGGTGCAGTGCTGTCTCTCCACCACTGGATGGCGGTGGCAGCCTGCGTATATCCTTTCAGTGCAGGGTCGTTCAGGTCATCTGTCTCCCTGATTAGGAACAAGAAGTTATATCTTCACAGTCTTACACACAGATTTCTAACAGCCAGACTTTCCTCATAGGAATGTAGATTTGATTCCTATTTTAACAGATTATATTAAAAAACAATAATTTATGGTTTTACTGGATGTAAATCATAGCTGTGAGTATTGTGTTTCAAGTTGCTTTTCAGACCTGCAAATAATCCTGTATCATAAATAAAACAGCCTATAGATGAATAGAAAATTAGATCTTCATATTCAATCATTTAAATTATATCATACATCCTGTGGTTACCCTCTGAAACATTAAAATTAGGGCTGGGCAACGATTAAAATTTTTAATCGAGTTAATCGCATGATTTCCCTGATTAATCACGATTAATCGCATATGTATACGCAAAATCCAATAATGAATTAAAAAGTAGTGTATAGCATTCTTTTATTTAATGTTCTGCCATATGAACGAAAGTGCCATAACATTTGTTGTGCAAACACTTTTAACATCAGCATTTTAATACAGTAGCAGTTAAATAAAATATTCAGTGTAAATCTCAACTTAACAATGTAATCAAAGCAAATACAAAATTAAAGCTCAATGCCACTGCCAGGGCATTAATGTTATCCTCTTCGTTATGAAAAAGAAAAAAACTGGCCACAAAATCCTGAGTCACAATCATTTCAATAAAACAGGCAATTTCTGAGGTAACAGCAGAAACATTTTACTTTCTTCAGGGAGCAGCATAACCAGTCTAGTACCAAATATCCCTGTTAGAGTGAGCCACCAGAAAACACTTTCAGTACAGTTGTCAATTCCTAGAATTGGACACTGTTATTTTAAATGTACTGCCATATGAACTAAAGTGCCATAACATTATGTTGTGCAAACAGTCACTTAATTTCAGCATTATTATAAAGTAGCAGTTAAATAAAATAAATACTTTGTGTAAATCTCAACTTAAACAATGTTAACAAAACAAACACAGAACTAAAACTTATTGCCACTGCCAGGGCATTAATGTTCGAGTGTGGTGATGCACCAAAAAGGTCACTGCTGGCATTTACTGTGCAGAGGACTAGTCTGTAAAGTCCATGTTTATACTGGATTTCCTTTGGTCATAAAAGAACCAGAAAACACTTTCAGTGTAGATTCCTAAAACGTGATGTGTTTTACTCCTCTGCACCAAGCCAGTTGCTAAGGCACACAAGATTATTTACATTTTCAGATGATAAAGAAGCTCTCTTCTTCTGGACAATATGACCAGCAAGAGAAAACAACCTTTCGCAGGGGACAGAGGTTGCCGGTGTGGCCAAGTACTTCTGTGCAAAGGGGGCCAGCCTGCTGTGTGAGCCTGCATGTTTGGACCACCACTCTATGGACAGGAATCTGAACTGATGGCGGGCTCTGCTCTGTATCGACGCACACTGTTCTCAATTGAGTCTTCTTCCTGTTCAGAATCAGACTCAGATGAAACAGCCAAGAGGGTTAACTTTTTCTTTGGTGGCTCAACTGGCTCTGAGTTATTTTTTTCCCTAGGTTTCTCTGCAGTTACCCTCTGTTCCCTGAGTAAGTTGGTTACTGAGGCCCACACCTCACTCCTCTCAGCTCTGGGTTTGCACTTGAGGTCCTTGAATCTAGGGTCCAATGCAGTAGCAATCTTCAGATATGCAATGTTGGCATTTCCCTTGCGTGTCTCCATGTCGTTTCTGAATGTAGACTTGAACCTGGTCACGTAGGCAGGATCATCATCTGAGCTCTCCATCATCCGGGACAGATGGCAAAAAGCAGGCAGTGCCACAGAGCATGAGACATACTTTTCTCCTCCCAAAAGTTCAGTCAAATATCTGCAACAGAAAATCAACTCCACTTAAGTCAAAAAAAATTGCATTCACTTACAGTATACAGAAAAATTATCCTCTACATATTCATGCTGCATTTACACATTTACACTATTTCTCTCTTACATGCACTCAGACAGGATAGTGAGAAATATGATGTAAAACATACCTGCAAGGCTCCAGTAGCGTTTCCAATCTCTGCACTTTGTCCATTTCAGCTGTAGTTGGCATGACAATCTTGGTGTTTGTGGTGAGGACGTCCCTCAGTGGCTGTTCGTTTCTGCGGATGCTTTTAATCATGTCCAGAGTAGAATTCCATCTGGTTTGAACGTCTTGAATAAGCGACTCCTTCTTCTGTCCATTTTCAACTTGTTGTTGCTCTAATTCTGCTGCACTTGCTGGACTATGTTTAAAGTGCCCCACAACCTTTCTGCACTTGGCCAGGACATTGTCAAATGCACTGTTCTGCAGAGATACTGTGACAGAACGCTGGAGACTGTGCGCGAAGCAGGGGACATGATCAAAAGGCAGTTGTCTCGCAGCAGCGATCATATTTCGTGCACTATCTGTGCTAAGTGTGGTGACTTTATTTAACACATCCCACTGCTGTGCAACGTCAGTAAAGTGTCCCGCGCACGCTTCAGCATAATGTCTCTCCTCTGTTTTCATCACAGTCAGAGCATGTGAATGCAGCGCCCACTTCTCATCAATATAATGCACTGTAACTCCAAGGTAATTGTGGTTACCGAGTGAAGTCCAGTAGTCCCCAGTGAGAGCAACAGCGGGTGCACGTTGTAAAGTTGTCGCTTTCGCAGTCCTCTCCTTTTCATACAACTCGTGTATTCTCCGTGTTATGGTGCGTCTTGAGGGCATCTCATACCTGCTGTCATTTGTTGCGATTCTCAAAATGTTTCTCAGACCGACGTCTTCCACAACACTCATCGGCCTGCAGTCTGTCGCTATCCAATTCGCTATAGCATTTGTTAGCTTCTCTTGGCGTTGTTTATCTATACTCCTCCCTGCATCTAACATAGTCTGCCGTAGCCTCGCTCCACTGTCCGCTTTGTTGAATGGTTTGCTGATATCAACTGTGTGTTTTGCCTTGAGGTGATATTTCAGACTGGAATTACTCCGGTGATACAAAAATTCACCTCGGCAGTGGCTACAAAAAGCTTTGGTTCGGTCGACTGCGCCGTCTGGAAGAACTTTTAAATGAAAATGGCCATCTAAAATCTCCGTACCCTTCTCCATGTTTGTTTATCCGCCAATTATTTTCTTTTCCGGTTCCGCAGCAGTCAGCAACAGACTTTCACAAAATAAAAGCCTGACTTTCACAATAAAACAATAAATAATCAAACCTGCGTTAATGCGCAATAAAATAATTAACTGCGTTAAATAAGTGATGAGTTAACTCGTAATTAACTAGTTAACTTGCCCAGCCCTAATTAAAATATAAAGCCGCCTGACAAATGAGCTGTTTATCGCTGCTGGCTGACGATGAGACCACAGTGGGGCCATTAAAACATAAACATCCTGTATAAACACTGTGATACTGTGCCTCCTGGAATCTACATCTCCATGGTAACACAACGTAACACGGGTTAATATTTTGACTGGGCTGAAAATGTAATTACAGCTCAACATTATCGTTAAATAACATCAGTGTAGAATTGACTGTGGGCCCATTGGAGGGCAGTGAGTCAGAAACACCTCGGCTTCTTCACCATGGAACGAGTGAGTCTCTCCTCCATCGTCCTCGTCTCAGGGAGGAGAGATTGATTCTGGCTGCTCCTCCTCCTCCTCTTCCTCCCCCTCTTCTTCCTCCATCTACTTCTCCTCCTACTCCTCCTCCTCCTTAGGTTTCAGTAAAGAAACAGAAGGTTTACAGTTTTTCTCGATTGCTTAAGCACGATTTTGAAAACAGGGCCCGGTGTTTCAAAACACTAAACACAATTAGCACAACCACACACCCAATCAGCAGAATACCTCAGATTCTTTGCAAAAGGAAACACTCTTGTAAAAACTATACACTAATTTATCAAAACCATATTTTGTTACCATATGAAACACACACGTTTCAAATGTCTTACAGTTTTTTTCGATTGCTTAAACACTTAAATCAAAGGTATTACACAATTATCAAAACCTTACACTCAAGGAGCAGAACATGGGCCAAGATCTGCACCACTATAAGCACAATGTCAGCTTCACACTTTTTGCAAAACACTAAACACACTTGTATGCATTAGACACAGAAGGATATCAAGGGGTCACTTCCTTGCAATTGCTAAGCACAGACTGTCAAATGACCACCCTATGAGCCAATTGGTTAAACACAACCACCAGGTGCACAAACACATGACTGCTTAATTGAAGACACACCAATCAGGTTTAAGCACTATACAATTGCAACAAGTGAGTTCACCTGGCTTCAACCAAAATGGAAGGAGTCAGAAGAGGAAGAAGACTGAGGGTGAGAGGGGTAATCCAAGGAGGAGGAGAAGGAGGAAGAGGAAGAGGCGGAGGCCGTGCCAGAGATAGAGGCCGAGGTGGAGTCGGAGGTGAAGGTGGAGGTGGAGGTGGAGGTGGAGGTGGAGGAAGAGGAAGAGGAAGAGGAAGACCTGAAGCGGGGGGAGAACAGGCTCAAAGAAGAAGAGGACCAAATTTATCTAATGACGTTCGCGCAACACTAGTGGACCATGTTGTGAACCACGGATTGACACTAGGGGACACTGGGCTAAGAGTTCAGCCAAATCTTAGCAGATATACAGTGGCATATGTCATTAGGACATTTCGACAAGAAAACAGGTAAAAAAAATCTGTCTTCAGTAAAGTAATCAGCTGCTTATTGTATGCACCATATCAACACTTTTGATACCTCTTCCTGTGATATTTTACAGTAGGTTACATGTATTTTGTTCTACATAGGGTTGAGGGTCGAGAACGACAAGGAGGAAGGGGGCCCAAATTCACGCAAGATCAAGAGAGAGAGATCACAAACATGGTTTTGGCCAATAATGCTATAACGCTCAGAGAAATTCAAGCTTACATTATTGATGACCAGGCCATTTTTAATAATGTCCATCAGGGCTCTAGGTCAACACTGGCACTCATCCTGACTTTAGATGTTGCATACTGCACACGTAACCTTTATAATGTAAATGTACTGTAAACCAGACCTATGCTGAACTACACAATCTTGTCTTTCACTGTATTTCAGAGAGTTTTACAGATGGATGCTGAGGAAATACTGCATGAATTCATTTACATAGATGAGGCAGGGTTCAACCTGACAAAAGCACGACGGAGAGGCAGAAATATCATTGGCCACAGGGCTATAATCAATGTCCCAGGGCAACGTGGGGGTAACATCACCCTTTGTGCTGCCATCACACAGAATGGGGTCCTCCTCCGTCACGCTAATTTGGGCCCTTACAACACACTTCTCATCCTCACATTTTTGGACCAATTGCACAACACCGTCACAGCAGTAAACCACAGGCACCAGATTCAATACATTGTCATCTGGGACAATGTGTAATTCCACCGCTCTGCTCTGGTCCAGAACTGGTTTCAACACCATCCTAAGTTTACAGTACTATTCCTTCCACCATACTCTCCGTTTTTAAACCTAATCGAAGAGTTTATCTCGGCATGGCGGTGGAGGGTTTACAATCTCCGCCCCCGACTCGGGTACCGCTCATTCAGGCCATGGAGGAGGCCTGTGACCAAACCGACGCTGCTGCTGTGCAAGGATGGATTCGACATTCAAGACGGTTCTTCCCACGTTGTCTTGCCAACGAATCAAAACCATATTTTGTTACCATATGAAACACACACGTTTCATATGGCTTAATCCTGTTTGAACCAGTTACACACTGCTGCTGCTAACCTAAAACACTTTTAGCAATTCCAATTCTCAGTGATTAGAGTCCTGTAAGTGAAGTACACAGAGAAAGTGCAAATAGACAATAAATTCACCAAACTCTACACAACACCAATGCTGCAGACTCATGAAAATATAATTTATTTCTCTCCATATACCCAAATCAGTCAACATGTCAACATGGAGAATCAGAACAAAACATGTCCCAGTTTTCATGCCACTACAGGAGTGCGCATAACACTGGAAGCTCAGCAAATATCAGACAAGCAGAAAATTCAGTACCCCTCATTGAAACCAGTACAGGTTTCAATGAGGGGTACCTGAGCCTGGGGCCGGAGATCATAAACCCCCCACCCCCATGCAGAGAAAAACTCTTTGATTGGGTTTAGAAACGGAGAGTATGGTGGAAGGTATAGTACTGTAATCTGTGGATGGTGTTGAAACCAGCTCTGGACCAGAGCAGAGCGGTGGAATGACACATTGTCCCGAATGACAATGTATTGCATCTGGTGCCTGTGGTTTACTGCTGTGACGATGTTGTGCAATCGGTCCAAACATGTGAGAATGTGAGGTGTGTTGTAGGGGCCCCTACTGGCATAACGGAGGAGGACCCCATTCTGTGTAATGGCAGCGCAAAGGGTGATGTTACCCCCACGTTGCCCTGGGACATTATATGATTATAGCCCCGTGGCCAATGATATTTCTGCCTCTCCTACTTGCTTATGTCAGGTTGAACCCTGCCTCATGTGTATATGAATTCATGCAGTATTTCCTCAGCATCCATCTGTAAAACTCTCCGAAATACAGTGAAAGACAAGATTGTGTAGTTCAGCATAGGTCTGGTATACAGTACATTTACATTATAAAGGTTACGTGTGCAGTATGCAACATCACACTGCTAAAGTGAACAATACATCCTTCCACATACTCATGCTGCAGCCTTCTCCTCCTCTGTGGATTCCCCCTCTCACCCTCACTCTTCTTCTTTTTTGAGCACGAGCTCCATTTTGGTTGAAAACAGGTGAACTGCATTTGTATAGTGATTTAACCTGATTGGTGTTTGCACACCCGATGGCTGTGTTTAACCAATTGGCTCATAGGGTGGTCATTTGACAGTCAGTGCTTAGGAATTGCAAGGAAGTGACATCTTCATATACTTCTGTGTTTAATGTATACAAGTGTGTTTAGTGTTTTGCAAGTCACTGTGTGTATTGTTTTTCAAAAAGTGTGAAGCTGACATTGTGCTTAAAGTGGTGCAGATCTGGGCTCATGTTATGCTCCTTGAGTGTAAGGTTTTGATAACTGTGTAATACTTTTGATTTTAGTGTTTAAGCAATCGAAAAAAACTGTAAGACATTTCAGCTTAAAATAGCCTAAAAAGTCACATCTGCTCTCGTCCACTTCTTCTCAAAGGAATCTTACATATTTAAAATCCTCGTCTGAGACACGTCCATGTTTTTCCATGTTCACAGTAACAACACCTTCATTTCTCTGGATCCGTCCTCTCACCTGGGACCAGCCAACCTGCATCATTACCTAGTCCTCTGGGGTAAACGTCGGTGGAAAATTGGTGAAAATGGCAAATTATATGCACCTTCCACCGGAAAGTAGCGAGTCAAGTGCGGCAGAAAGACGAACGGCCCCGGAGCTCATGAGGTATTATGTTGTTTGAGTGGCTGTTATTATTCTTCTGTCACCTCCCCCTGCTGCTGTTTGCTCTGACGAGAGGACACACTCACCTTTCAGTCCGTGTGCCAACAAAGATTTACTGAACTCATATTTCAGCAGCGACAGAGGATGCAAATACAGCAGCGTGCAGACACACAGACACACAGACACACAAAAACACAGACACACACACACACACAGGCTGTTAAGTGGACCCCACAAGGTACTAAAAGCTTCTTATTCATGTTCCTGCTCCTGTTGGGATAATTCACCACAAGGTAAGAAGAAGATATGAAATATAAAAAGGCACAAACTCTGAATTCAGGATCCGTGTTGAGAAACGTTATCTCCCTGTTTCGTTTTAATTAATTGTCTTTACAAAGTTCAGGATTATATAAAAAATGTCAAAATACACACACTTTAAGTATTATTTGTATAAATGTAAGAACACAAATCATTGTGTCTATTAGGTGAATTAGGGCCCGAGCACCGAATGGTGAGAGGCCCTATTGAAATTGTAATGATTATTATTATTATTAGGGCCCGAGCACCGAATGGTGAGAGGCCCTATTGAAATTGTAAGGATTATTCTTATTATTATTATTATTATTATTATTATTATTATTATTGTGACTAAAGTGAATTGGCTTTTTGAGGGCTTTAACATGCTGAACTTCTTACCAAACTTTGCAGAAAATTAGAGAGTGGTGAAAATTTACGTATTCTGGTGTATTTGGAAATGGGCGTGGCAAAATGGCTCAACAGCGCCCCCTGGAACCCAGCCCCTAGGTTTCCACATAACCGATTTTCACCAAAATCGGGCAAGAGGTGTATCGTGACTAATCATGAAAAAAAGTCACAAAGGGCATTATGAAAAACGCAACAGGAAGCCCGCCATTTTGGATTTAGTGGCCATTTTGGCCATTTTGGCGATTTTTACTTTAATGTACTTGTCCCAGGGCTTTCATCAGATCAACTTCAAATTCAGATGAGTGTCATCACAACAAGATGGAGAAAAAAGTTGACTTAAAAAATCAACTTTTCGCCACACCGTGTGACCTTGGTGTGGCATCAAAGTTTGATTAAACGCCATCAAAACACGAGGTTCTGTATCTCGGACAAACACGATCCAATCGAGTCCAAACTATACACATAAGACAAGAGACCCGGCCTGATGACATCTGCACTGAAATCATGACTTAATATCACAGCGCCCCCTGGTGGCATCAGGAAATGTATGTTTTTTTGCATGTCTTACACTTGGATGTATTTCTCCTCATCCACTGACCTCAACCATGTCAAACTGTATCAAATGGGTCTCAAGACATTGATAATGAAGATATAAGATTACTGTGACTTTTCGTCAAACGCCATACTAATGGCGTGGCATCAAAGTTCATCAACTCGCCATGACACATGAAATTGCTGTAACTTCCGTGTTCATGGTTCCATCTCACTCAAACTACACGTGTGTGTTAACATCCCCCCCTTAAGATATTCATCTGGTTTTAAGAAATGGGCGTGGCAAAAAAACTGACTAGCGCCCCCTAAAGGGCAGCCCTGGCACTACGATTGGTTGACATGTACAAAAATTGATTATGGCATGTGTCTTTTCATAACAAACAAATAAGTCTCTTGGATGGATATGTTAGACCAAACAGGAAGTCCGCCATTTTGGATTTAGTGGCCATTTTGACCATATCCCACATTTTTACTTTGACATACTTGTCCCAGGGCTTTCATCAGTTCATCTTTAAATTCAGATGAGTGTCATCACAACAAGATGGAGATAAAAAATGATTTAGGGATTGTTTTTTTGTCACACCGTGTGACCGTGGCGTTGCGTCAAAGTTCATCAACTCGCCGTGAAACACGAAATGCTGTAACTTCAGTGTTCATGGTTCTATCTCACTCAAACTACATGTGTGTATCAACAGCCCCCCCCCCGAAGATCTTCATATGGTTTTAAGGCCGTGTGACCGTGGCGTCGAAGTTTGATTAAACGCCATCAAAACACGAGGTTCTGTATCTCTGACATATATTGTCCAATTGAGTCCAAACTAGACTTGTAAGACTAGAGTCCCAGCCTGATGACATCTACACAGAAATCATGACTTTAAATCACAGCGCCCCCTGGTGGCTACAGGAAGTGAAGCGTTTATTGTCCAATCAACTCCAAACTAGACATGTAAGACTAGAGTCCCAGCCTGATGACATCTACACAGAAATCATGACTTTAAATCACAGCGCCCCCTGGTGCCTACAGGAAGTGAAGCGTTTATTGTTCAATTGAGTTCAAACTAGACATGTAAGACTAGAGTCCCAGCCTGATGATATCTACACAGAAATCATGACTTTAAATCACAGCGCCCCCTGGTGGCTACAGGAAGTGAAGCTTTTATCCTTGCTACAGAGAGGAAAACGCATCCAACGCGGAGACGTGCGCTTGGTCATCGACCGCTCTCTCCCCCGACGGCAACAGGCTTCAACGTGCAGGTGCTCGGGCCCGCAAGTGCTACAACGTAGCCCTAGTTCTTATTATTATTATTATTATTATTGTGACTAAAGTGAATTGGCTTTTTGAGGGCTTTAACATGCTGAACTTCTTACCAAACTTTGCAGAAAATTAGAGAGTGGTGAAAATTTACGTATTCTGGTGTATTTGGAAATGGGCGTGGCAAAATGGCTCAACAGCGCCCCCTGGAACCCAGCCCCTAGGTTTCCACATAACCGATTTTCACCAAAATCGGGCAAGAGGTGTATCGTGACTAATCATGAAAAAAAGTCACAAAGGGCATTATGAAAAACGCAACAGGAAGCCCGCCATTTTGGATTTAGTGGCCATTTTGGCGATTTTTACTTTAATGTACTTGTCCCAGGGCTTTCATCAGATCAACTTCAAATTCAGATGAGTGTCATCACAACAAGATGGAGAAAAAAGTTGACTTAAAAAATCAACTTTTCGTCACAACGTGTGACCGTGGCTTGGCGTCAAAGTTTGATTAAACGCCATCAAAACACGAGGTTCTGTATCTCAGACATATTTGGACCAATCAATTCCAAACTACACACATAAGACAAGGGTCCCGGACTGATGATATCTACACTGAAATCATGACTTAATATCACAGCGCCCCCTGGTGGCAACAGGAAATGTCTTTTTTTTTGCATGTCTTACACTTGGATGTATTTCTCCTCATCCACTGACCTCAACCATGTCAAACTGTACCAAATGGGTCTCAAGACATTGAAAATGAAGATATAAGATTACTGTGACTTTTCGTCAAACACAGTATTAATGGCGTGGCATCAAAGTTCATCAGCTCGCCGTGAAACACGAAATTGCTGTAACTTCAGTGTTCATGGTTCCATCTCACTCAAACTACATGTGTGTGTTAACATCCCCCCCCTGAAGATATTCATATGGTTTTAAGAAACGGGCGTGGCAAAAAAACTGACTAGCGCCCCCTAAAGGGCAGCCCCGGCACTACGATTGGCCGACATGTACAAAAATCTATGGGGACATGTGTCTTTTCATTACAAACAAATAAGTCTCTTGGATCGATATGTTAGATCAAACAGGAAGTCCGCCATTTTGAATTTAGTGGCCATTTTGACCATATTCACCATTTTTACTTTGATGTACTTGTCCCAGGGCTTTTATCAGTTCATCTTTAAATTCAGATGAGTGTCATCACAACAAGATGGAGATAAAAATTGACTTAGGGATTGTTTTTTCGTCACACCGTGTGACCATGGCGTGGCGTCAAAGTTCATCAACTCGCCGTGAAACACAAAATGCTGTTACTTCAGTGTTCATGGTTCTATCTCACTCAAACTACATGTGTGTATCAACAGCCCCCCCCCCCCTGAAGATTTTCATATGGTTTTAAGGCCGTGTGACCGTGGCGTCGAAGTTTGATTACACGCCATCAAAACACGAGGCTCTGTATCTCGGACATATATCGTCCAATTAAGTCCAAACTAGACATGTAAGACAAGAGTCCCGGCCTGATGACATCTACACAGAAATCATGACTTTAAATCACAGCGCCCCCTGGTGGCTACAGGAAGTGAAGCCTTTATTGTCCAATTGAGTCCAATCTAGACATGTAAGACTAGAGTCCCAGCCTGATGACAGCTACACAGAAATCATGACTTTAAATCACAGCGCCCCCTGGTGGCTACAGGAAGTGAAGCGTTTATTGTCCAATTGAGTCCAAACTAGACATGTAAGACTAGAGTCCCAGCCTGATGACATCTACACAGAAATCATGACTTTAAATCCCAGCGCCCCCTGGTGGTTAAAGGAAGTGAAGCTTTTATCCTTGCCACAGAGAGGAAAACGCATCCAACGCGGAGACGTGCGCTTGGTCATCGACCGCTCTCTCCCCCGACCGCAACAGGCTTTAACGTGCAGGTGCTCGGGCCCGCAAGTGCTACAACGTAGCCCTAGTTATGGTTGTAACCTTTTTTACATTTTGAGAATTAACATTTGTGTGTCGTCAAGAATCCTTTTACCTTAAAAATGTGCATGAAAGGATCATGAGTAAGTTGCACTGTGTCGTCTCCTGTGATTAAATAAAATACAGACGTAGTAAAAAGTAGATTCTGTGTTAACTTGCTCTTTGAAGCTGGAACCATCAGAATCTTATCAAAATAAAAAGTTATAACCACATGAAAACAATATGAAATGGATTATTAACCTGAATCTGCAGCTTCAGGATCCACACTAGTTTTATGAGATTATACGTTTTGTAATGATGCAAAATCAATCAAGTATAATCAACTGTTAAACTTTTAAACATAGTTTAACAGTAGTTTTTCATAATTAAGTATTTTGATTCTGTGTATTTTACCTCAACAAATTATTTACCTTCTTCGCTGTCGGGAACATTTTACACCGACATGAGAATATCTGACGAAAATTGGAAACACACACACACACACACACACACACACACAAACACACACACACACACACTCACACACAAACACACACACTCACACACACACACACACACGGGTCCATCGGGCTGTGAAGGCATGTTTATGAATGATGGATCACTGGTGACGGTGAAGGTCGGAGGAGAGCTGACTCATGTTAAAATGACCCCCCCCCCCCCACCACCACCACCTCACCCACACATCACCAACCCCCCCCCCCCTTGCCCACACCTCACCGGCACATCACCAACCCCCGGCCCACACCCCATCCATCCCCCCCGTGTCACCACGGCTGTCCGCTCAGCATGTGACACATCCCATCTGTAGCCAGACAGCGGCAAGTGTGGCCTCACATACAGAAGATGGGCTACACACACACACACAGACACACACACACAGGAAGTGTAAGACATCATGACACACAAAAAATTAAAATATCCAAACACACAAAAACTCAAAGAAAAGACACGTTTATGCAAATTGTAACAAAACGCAGTCAAATCACATTTCACTTACACAAAACGCACACAGGAAGCAAAACAGACTCACACACACACATACAAACATAAATGTCAGACTCCAGCTGCTGCGCTCATCGCTCAGACTCTCGTTCAGGATTGGCCGATTCACTTGGGCAAGTCATGTACCGTGAACCGTGATTGGCCGGCTCACGGGAGCGTGCTAATCTTGACACGTATGGAAGCGACTGGTTGATCCTGAATAACAACAAGCTGTGAGAGGGAGGGGGGGGGGGGGGGACAAGGCTGCGTTCACACATCTGCATCCACAGGCTCTGATTATTAAAATCTATTTTTATTAATTAATTAGTTTATTAATGATTAATGCATGTGGTGCGAATACACTTTGCAAATTACACAAAAATATTGAATTCCAATAGTAATTGTTTCCTAATTTTCAATTAAGCTCTTTCTGAGCGTTGACATTTAAATATGTGATCATTTAAATCCTACTTAATGACAGATAATGTTATATTAACATTTCAACTTAAAAAAGGTCAGAACTCTGTTATTGTTTCATAGTTTTTATTATTAATATCACAATATTAAAATCACATCACTCGGCTGCTGTTGAATAAACACTTTTACAGACAGAATCATTTTGGCTTCATCACATCAAACAGACAAATGTTCATATATGTTGGATTATTTCATATGTGAACAGACTTTATGATTAAACATGAATCATGTCTCATGTGTTAGTTTTAATAAAGTTTGTTGAATGTGAACAATGATCAGCTGTTATTGATAAATGTGTTTTTATGTGGATCTTCATCAGTTTGCTCGACTTCATGGATCCACACAAAATCTAAATGATAGAAAACGTTTTCCATGAAAGTAAAAAACAAACCAAAGATAAAGATCAGAAAATAATGAAATCTTTTTACACACGTGGAAAAGTCGACAGTAGAAACAAAAAGGAGTGAAAAGTAAAAGGAGAAATAAACAAAGCTTTAGAATAACGAGTTTAACATTTCAATTCAGCAGATTTCTCTTGAAGAAATAAACAAGATGAATAAAATCTTTGTCTCTAACGGCTCTGATCCAGCGTCACAGAGACATTCACAGGTAACAGCTTCAAGGGATCTCCAGTGTTAAAGAATGGAAACATTTTCTGAGTGAAAGTGTGGGTCGAAGTGTGAATGTGTTTGTTAGTATCAAGATCAGAGAACGACAGTTCTCCTCCGTACCAGTCCAGTTTCACTCTGATCCTCTGGATCTTCTGCACAGAGAGAACAGATGATCCTGATGGTGACCCTGCTTTGTATTTACCTTCATAGAACATTATTCCCAAAAATCCAGACAGCTTGTATCCCTTCCTCTGGACAGGCTCTGCTGACACACCCAGTAACCACAATGTACTGTCTCCAACCAGCACGTCCCAGCTGTGAGTCCCTGAGTTAAAACCTTCAGATCCCAGGACTTCGCAGTATTGATCAAACCTCTCTGGATTGTCAGGAAGCTTCTGTCTCGCTCCTTGTCTAAAACTGGTTAGATCTTCAGACAGGACGAGTGTTGAACTAGCAGAATTTGGGTCCAGAACCACAGGACTGTAGGAGACCACGTCCTTCATCTTTTTCCAGATGTTGAAGCTCAGGTTGCCCAGATGTTTGGCCTCGTCTATCAGAGCTCCTGAGGCCAGCTGTGGATCACCCAGCAGGGGGCGCTGCTGGACTCGTTCCACTGCAGCCTTGTAGTTGAGCAGGAACGAGACGTCTTCAGCTCTCAGCTCATCCTCTGTGGTTCTGATCGTCTCTGAAAGAGCCGTTATGTCTCTGCTCAGAGCCTCAATCTTCTCCTTCATCATCCGACTCTTCTGCTCCTCTTCCTCCCTCAGTGCAGCCATCCTGGCCTTCTCTTCCTTCTCCAGAAACCGATGAAGCTTTTTAAACTGCTCCTTGATCTGCGTCTCTGTGCGTCCGACCTGGACCTTAATGTGTTCTGCTGTTTGTTCAAACTCTACTTTAACACGTTCTAAACCCTGTAACATCTTCTTCAAGGGCTCCAGAGTTTCCTGAAGCTGCTTCTTGTGTTGTTGTGCAGCTTCATCGATGGGTCTGAATCTGTGGTCGGTGTGTTTTTCTGAGTTTCTGCACATGAGACACACTGGCTGCTGATGCTCCAGACAGAAGAGTCTGAGTTTCTCTGAGTGCAGACTGCAGAGAGCATGTGAAGAGCTCTGATCTCTCTCCTGTAAGAAGGTCTCACACAGGTTCTTCAACGCCAGGTTACAAGGTGGTTCATGCTCTGAAGATCTTCTCTTACAAAGTGGACACTTTTTTACTTCTTTGTCTTTCCACCAGCTCTTCACACAGTCTTTACAGAAGCTGTGGCTACATGACAGGACAACAGGATCTCTGAAGACATAATGGCAGACGGGACAGCAGAGATCTTCTTCTAATCTGGAAGCCATTGAGTCTCCAGGTGAAGCTGAAAACAGACAGTCAGTCAGTCACAGCTCCATGAACTTCACTGAGGTTCACTTCCCCTCTGAGTCGAGGTGTTTGTTAAACTCACGGTCAGTGTGGGGAGCGTCGGCAGGTTGTAGTTTGACTCTTCTCTCCTGTAGCTGGACTCATTCAGGACGTTTGGTCTGGTTTGGTTTAGTTTGGTTTGGAAGGTGAATGTGATCGTCTGGTTTTCAGCCTGCGTCTCTTCAGGGAGGAACAGATGCTTCCTGGTTTCTCTGGTGTGTCACTTTCCAGCTCCTCTTCCATCATGAGCCATTCCTCAGCCAAATGGGATATAAAGGGGGACGTGCTTATGTTCCCACAGCCCTATGTTCCCACAGCCCTATGTTCCCACTGCCCTTTGTTCCCACAGCCCTTTGTTCCCACAGCCCTATGTTCCCACAATCCTATGTTCCCACAGCCCTATGTTCCCACAGTCCTATGTTCCCACAGCCCTATGTTCCCACAGCCCTTTGTTCCCACAGCCCTATGTTCCCACAGCCCTATGTTCCCACAATCCTATGTTCCCACAGCCCTATGTTCCCACAGTCCTATGTTCCCACAGCCTTATGTTCCCACAGTGCTATGTTCCCACAGCCTATATTCCCACAGCCCTATGTTCCCACATTTCTAAGAGCTTTTTCAAAATTAGGTCTTATGTTCCCACAGCTCTGTGTTCCCACATATCTAATATTCATTACAAAATTAGGCCATATGTAGCCCTAACCCTAACCCTAACCCTACATGCAAATTGACCGTATAATTGTGGAGGAATTGATCATTTACTTTAGGCATGCATTTGTAGGCGTTTTTGTCCCGAAAATGGCTAGGGCTTAACAGGAAATGTGGGAACATCGGGACAAATTTTTCAAAATAAATCTGGGAACATGTGGGAACGTAGGGCTGTGGGAACATAGGGCTGACCCCATATAAAGCACCAAGGAGACCTCCTGATAAAATGCCTGAACCTCCTCTCTCTCTTTTCACGAGAAGCAGCAGCAGCTCGACTCCGAGCTCACTCACCCGAGCTGAGTCGTGCCACCAGATGGAGAAAAACAATTTCGGCTGCTTGTACACTGTAACAAATCGCTGTAGTTTCTACATTAAAATTATACAGTAACTTCTTGTTCTGTCGTTTTACGAAGTTTATCTGTGTATTGCAATGCATCATGGGCCAAATATAATAACAGTAGCTGACAGCACTTTCCCGCAATAACACATTGTAAAATTACAGGCAAGTTGTATTCTGACTGTAGATGGTGCATGTTACAGTTAAATACTGTTGATATCGATTGCGTTGCACGAGGCCGTTTGAAAAAGGTCTTAATTAAACCAATGCTATTGTTTGCAGTTACTAAACTGACAACTTACCAACCTGAATGACTTGAAGTGAATCAATGACATATGAAATTGAAAAGCTAGTATGCAACCCTACCAGGATGCTTTGTCATGAGAAGAGCAGTTAAGCTCATTAACCTCGTGCTAAAGCTAGCATGCTAACGCTAGCTGGGTGAAATGGGATTGGGTCTAAATTGAAAAGTCAGTGACAGCAATTTCCCATAATTGAAGCTAAGTTGTGTTTTGAACATAGAGACATTTGGCGTTCAGCTTGTCTACTTTATTTTGGGGAGGCAGTTGGCTGTGGAACTGTCTGATTTGGGTTTTCACAGTCTAACAGAGGTCCAGGGCTCAAACTACATGTGTGTTAATCACGAAGATCTCCTTTATTATTGTCCATTAATGGTGTACAAGCTGAATGGCACATCAGTGATTATATTTCACCACTCCCTCCCAGATATATACTGACATGTCAGTACTTGGGGAGGACATCAGACAAGCTGTGTTGGTGGAGTTACCCAGCCTAACGCCGGCTTCACACCGGACGCGTAAGCGTCGCGTTGGCGTCGCATAGGCGTCGCGTAAGCGTCTCGTAAACGCTAGGCTGTCACACCGGATAAGCACTGTAGTCTATTTATGTCCACTTTTACAGTATTTTTTACCGCAGTAATGTGTTTTTTTCTTTCCTAGTGCAAGTTGTAGAAAGGAGGAGAGCCCTTGCTCTTTTTCTCTTGCTCCGAAGGACCAGACGTCGGAGAAGATTGTGGGTCCATCCCATCAACCAGAGAAGACGACAACATGGTGTCTTTTATCATCTTGTGGCGGAATTGCTCCTCGACAGAGCTCGACATTTGATGTACTTCCGAATGGACGTTGAGAAGATGGATCATCTGCTTTCGTTGATCTGCCCTGATTTAACCAGGCAATCAACAAATTATAGAGATCCAATCGAACCCAAACAACGACTTGCTGTAACGCTGAGGTAATTTTTATTACTTATTCAAAAAAACAAAATCAGAACACTGTTATTGCCATAGTGAAGCACACTTAAAATGTGACTTAAATACAAAGCTGTAAGACCAAAATAAACATTCAGAAATATAAAATAGAATATAAAACTATAAAAAATAGCAATACAGGTACATACATATGTTGGTGGTTACTTTGTTTTATTATAAATCAACATGAGAGAAGTGTGTTGGAGAAGAGGGGTCATGCAGCTCATCAAGAATAGACCTGGGCCTTTTCCCACCTCCAAGCTGTTGTTGTGGCATTGGGAGATGGGGTTGGTGCATTGTTGGGAGTTGTGAATGAGCTTGGTATGTTGTCGGGGGTGGAGTGTGAACTTGTTGGTTGTGTTGCAAAGATGGATAGACCTGAAAAGCGGAAGTTTGTGGCTGGCTAGTATGTTGCTGCAGATGCTGGGTTGCTGTTGAATGAGTAGATGGTGGATGTTGCGTGTGTTGTTCTTCTTTTTCAGCTAAGTCTGTGAGGTACTGGAGTATGTGTATTTGAGCCCGTGCCTGGGTCCTAACAGGCAGTCGTTTCAGCTTTGGGACCAGGCTGAGGGCGAAAAAGTACATTTCCTCGTTATCTGTTGGTACATGGGGTGGTAAAGTGACTTTTTCTGCTGTTAAAATGTCAACAAGCTGCTGCTCAGTAGCCTGGGCAGATGAGGATCCCCGCCTTTTCTCCCTTCTGCCAGGCTGACTGGGGTTAGTGGCTGACCCTGATGTCCGGGCTTGCACTCGGGGGTGATGTGGGATGGAAGCAGTCCTCTGCTCAACCTCTGTGAGGTACGGAGAGGAGGGTCGGGACATGTGTGTCTGAGTTGCAGGCCTTGAAGGAAGTGTGGATGGGCCTGCCTCCTCCTCATCTTCCTCACAGCCGAAGTCCAGGGGGCTGTCTTGTGGAGTCTGGAGACTACTTCTTGAGCTGAAAATAAATATCAAATGATCGCAGTTATATAAACATATAAACGCATACCTAAACATTTTGAATAACAGCATGTAAAGATGTTTTTAATATTGAGTTTTGTTTTAAAGAAAGCTGTTTCATTTAGATTTTCAGCTACATATATAACAATGAACATGCTAGACAAAGGCTTTCCTTGACAATAATAACCACCAACCTTCTTGACTGCAAGTGTTGATTTAAAAATGACATAAGAGACATGTGCTTCCATTCCCGAGCTGTCCCACCTGCGGAGCCACTTGGGACATGTTTATTTTTACTTCTAACATAGTTGTCCCGCAACTGCTTCCACCTCCTCTTGCAATCTTCCACTGTAACAGAGTCATTAACACAGAGTCAAATTAACAATTTGTTTCCTTATTTCCACAGATTCCTTGCCACAGGAGAAACTTTGCCAGCCTGGCATTCCAGTATCGACTGGGAAGCAGCACTGTATCCCAGTCGGTACACATGACTTGCCGGGCTATAGAGAGGCGGATGATGGCAACACAGTTCCCCAAGCCAACACAGCAGATGTGGAGAGGCACAGCTTCAGCTTTCTGGAGCAAGTGGAACTTTCCTAACTGCCTGGGGGCCATCGATGGGAAGCATGTAACGATAACAGCACCACACAAGTCTGGCAGTTTGTTTTTTAATTACAAAAAGACATTCTCCATTGCCTTGTTAGCACTTGTAGATGCTGACTACAGGTTTATAACCGTCCAGGTGGGGGACTATGGCAGATGTAGTGATGGAGGAGCATACTCAGACTCTGATCTAGGAAAGGGCATGGAAGCAAAAACCCTGGAGGTTCCTGCCGACTGTCCTCTGCCAGGCTCTGACCAACCACACTGCGTTCCGTTCACCATGTTGGGAGATGCTGCTTTCCCTCTGAAGAAATATTTGATGAGGCCATTTCCAGGGAAGCACCTTCCAAGATGGAGGAGCATCTTCATCTACCGACTTTCCAGGGCCAGAATGGTTGTTGAGTGCGCCTTCGGGATTTTGGCAGCGAGATGGAGGGTGCTGTACACGAGAATTAACATGAAGCCAGACAATGTGGACTCTGTTATCATGGCTGTGTGTATTCTCCACAACTACCTTCTCAACCCATCAGAGAATCAAAGATGGTTGGATGAAGCTGAAGAGCGAGGCGAGCACCTGCAGGATGCTAGGAACATGGGGGGAAATAGAGGAAGCAGAGAAGCTTATGACGTCAGAGAGAAGCTCTGTGCTTTCTTCAACTCCCCTGAAGGAAGAGTGTCCTGGCAGGACCGCATGGTGTAGGAAATTTAACTTTTTTTTGGCACCGTTTCCTCTTTGTTTATTGTCTGCTTTGAGTAAAAGTTTTTGAAAGACCTCAAATTGTTATTATTTATTTTGCAATGCTAAAGTACAGGTACAAACTTGGTTGAAAAGTATATTTCACTCAACATAACTTTTATTACGGAGGAGGACAAAAATATTTGCTTCTAGAACTGTACTGCCCAGGATATTAGATTGTTTATGGTATTAAATAAATGCCAACGTTTTACTTGCACTAGCACATTTACTACAATCAAACATAAATCTTATACTAGTATGATGCCATTCCATAACATGCTTTATGTGAGTACTCGTGTTGATTTTGATGCCTACTCTAAAACTATAACTGCCAACATAACATCACAAATCTGGAACAGTGTTATTTGATTCCCCAAATCATCAAAATACATGTATATATTTATTTATTGTCTTGTACTGACACATTAAAACATTTAAATAACCGGATAGAGAGAGTATGTGGTTAATATGAAGACTATGAGTAAACATTGCACAGTTGTACTACTTTAAGTGAATAACTTCATATTTCTAAAGAAAGTAGTTTCACTTATGGCTTCATATGTTATAATTTCACATACTTTTGCTGTTATCAGCCTACAGTAAAAACAACCCCCCCCCCCCCCCCCCTCTCTTTTTATCATTATGACTGCTTGTGTGTTTGTATGGAGGGGCAGAGGGGGACATTTAATAATGTGATTGGTAAAATTGGTAAAATTAAAACTCCAGGACAACAGAAGGGGAATACAAACTATGGGATGCATATTTTATCATTTATATCATATAAAATATGTCACCAATATCGTTTAAAATCATTTTTCACTGTGTTTCCCGGAGCGTTACGCTCGCGTCAAGCGCAAAAAATAGACTCGACGCCGAAACGATCGCTGCACGACGCGAGGCAGTTGTGGTTAGGGTTAGGGTTAGATGATAATTTATAGGACCTTTAAAAACAGTGATTACAAAGTGCTTCACAAAGGCAAAATAAAGAAAACATTCAAAGTCAAAGATAAATATAAAAACACATCATTTAAAATCAAGGACATCAGGTGAAGTGACTCATGAAACAGTGGATAGACGGTTCTCTTCACTTCCATCAAATCAAGAAATAACTTTACTTTTTTTTTGGAAACTGTTTTATTCACTGAGCAGCTACAAGAACATACAAATAATTTTAGTTTTTTCTTTTCTTTTACATAACCCCTCCACCCCCTAGCAGAGACTACACATTACTGGGTGTAAATAGTTAGATTTACACTAATTTAGCTAATTCAAATCATAGTTAAATATACCCCGTCCATGGCCTGTTAACCATCTTTCCATAACACCAACCAATTATTTAATATTACGTGTACAGATATCGATGGAGAGAGTAAAGGAATGAAAATGAATGAAAGTTTTGCAGAATCGTTAAATATGTTGTGTCGAGTCGACTTTGACTTGAGTTGAATGATTAAAATCACAGACTGACAATAAAAATGAACGACTCCACTGGTTCTAAAAGAAGTCAGTGTCCTTAGAAGTGTGTGAGGAAAATGATTTTATTTCTCTCGTCAGTTCAAGACATTTTCAAAAAGCCAGGATGGAAAAAAATAACAAAAGTGAAACTCAAGGCTTCAAAACACAAAGCAGTGGGCGGCTTCACGGTCGGTTGCCTCCTCTTCCTCCTACTCCTCTTCCTCCTCTTCCTCCTCCTCCTCCTCCTCCTCCTCCTCCTCCTCCTTCTCCCCCTCCTCCTCAGGTGTTTAGGTTTCTCTCCAGCTGAGTAACAGTCACGCTCCAGGCGACACACTCCCCCCCCACCTTTCATGATGCGTCGCCTCATCAGCGCGGTTTTGATGTGATCTACACGAGGGATCGAGCATTAACCAACCAACAGGATCACAGGCACATTGAGAGTGAAGATGAAAGGAAGTCTGAGTCATCAGGGCAGGGAGTCTGATCCGAGTCCAGCACGACGTCAGTGTGGAATACAGATTTATAATGAGAGAACAAGATGGCTGCTCCATATTAATGTGCACATTAAGGAACAAGACGCACTCGTTTCCTCTGTTTCTGTTTAACTCCGAGATCAGTTCTTTTTTCTTTTACCGAAACAGCTTTAATGGTCACGATGTTTCTATAACATGTACAGTAACTGTGCCTTCTGTTGAACACCAAACCAAAACTCCCTCTCCACATTTACTGCTTGAAGCAAAACCGATTTGTTCTCTCTTTGTTCTCGATTTGTTAATTTGAGCTATTTTCCAGTTTTTGTCCATTTAATAAGAATACGTCAAATGTTTGGAGATTCTTCTTCAAAGGATGTTGTCTGATCCAGTTGTTAGGCGGAATGTTTTACGATAGAAAGATAATAAGCGTGTTAGTGCCCCCTTGTGGACAAACTGCAGTTAAAAATCGCATTCACCAATAAAGAATAATGGTAAAAAATGTTTTTAATTCCTATAGCACCAATTTGTACAAGGTTAAAGTGCTTTACAAGAATAAAACTACACAGAATAAATCAAGAAAAAAAACTAAAATGAGCAAGATAACATAAGAAAAATATCAAAAACTAACAACGTTCGTTAAAACCAGTTAAAAGCCAATTAAAGTCTGATTTAAGTTGTATTGCAATTGTGAAATAATATGTACTAATTTTAATATAAACTCATAATAACGAATCATCTCAAGTTTTTAAATGTAGTGCATGAAATGTGCGGCTGTAATTTCAGTTCTGCACTTTCTTGTTACTTATTCACTGAAATCTGGTCAATTTCTCTGGCTGCTATTAGACAGATTTTAGTTTTAAACAATTTCTTCTAAAAAAATATGTTGAATATTCGTCTCTAGAATCTATTCAGACGCCTCCGTGCTCTAGAAAAAGATTCACTGAGGAAGATGAAGAGTGAGAAGCAGTGAAATGTTAAAGTGAAGCTCATCCTCGTCCCTGCAGACGAGGCTGAAGCCGGTTGGATCTTCCATCTCAAGTTCTCTGTCTTCATGTGATTCCTCGGAGACCTTCCAGCTTTAATTGCCCCTAAAACTCAGAAGTGTTTCAAAGCGTCGAGCTGCCGCTTCATGTCCCCTCCCCTCTGCTCCTTCTGATACCGAGAGGACGTGTCGTCAGGCCTTCGGCTTCGCGTTCGCTTGATCCCGGCGTTTCAACTCTTAACAGGGACCAACTCTTGACCATGAAAGTGTCTGCGTGTGAGGAAACACTCGAGGAAGACACACTTACACAAACACACACACAAACACACACACTCGCCCTCAGCTGACGTGTCGCTTCACACCCCTGTTAATGACACGTGTGGTGTAATCACGTTAACGAGCCTTGTCAACAGGAACTTGCCTCCTAAAGAATAAGTTGTCTTCATCGCTTTATTGCCTGTGTAAATATGATTTTATTTATTGTCTTTTTAATACCCTCAGCATTCATTGTGTTGCCATGTTTTCATGCCTACGCCATTAAGATTTTTTATTAAACAATATTTTCTTTAACATTTGATCTGTGGTTTGTCCTTAAATACGTCACAAAGTACAAGGATGTCTACATTTAAGATATAAAGTATAACAACACACATTGTAGACACTGGATTTTATCTCCTGTAGTTAAGTTTTATCAATAAATTATGGATGGATTTGGATTTTTTGGCGCTGATGCCGATATTATCAAACACTAGTGACACTGAAATGTAATTGAGGCTTGATGTTAAACAGTTTAACCAGAAACTTACAAATACAACTAAATATAATGAACTTTAATGAGGAAGATAAACATTTCTTTCTGTGAAATGTAAGTTTAATTCTGTAAAATAACAGTTTTCTTATCGTCAAACATGAACGACCCTGATCTGTGAGGGTCTAATAACTGATGATGCTGAGAACCTTCTACTCTCAGGGAGGATGTGTTGGTATCTTTTAATATTTTTTGGAGTTTTCTCTCCTCATACAAAAAGGAAACTACACAATATCCATCTTTATATGTAAAGACCATGTTCACGAATCACAATTTGCCTCATTGGACCAAACAAGGTGCCACGTCCTCCGTTCTTAACCCTCGACTGGAGAGAGGACAGGAAACTGTCACCAGGACACAGCCCAGTCACATAATGGACTCGGGTCAGTTTGAGACACTGTGGACAAGAGGAACATTTCAGGTGATACTCTTCATCTCTGGAGACGGGTCGTCTTCCCAGTGAGAGGAGGACGGCTGATTTGTTTTACAGTGAAAAGGTCGGAGCTCGGAACCGGAATTCGTTGCAGATGTGAGCTGAGTGTTCTCTGACCTTCCTCCTCCTCCTCCTCCTCCTCCTCCTCCTCCAGTCTCCAGCTGGAAACCTGAGCTACTGTTGGAGTCATTTCCAGCTCGTGCTGCTGACAGCGGTCTGGAGGCAGAGCTGCTTCCTGTCTCCTCCTCACTGTGGGACTGTGCAGGGCCGACACCAGAGCACACACACACAGACACACATACACACACAGACACACAGAATCCATTTGCTTTTGCAATGAATAAAGTTTTATAGAATAGAAAAACAACCAAATGGGTGAAAACATAAACAATAACATAAAGAAAACGAGTCTCTTTTCAAATGGAACATATTTTATTACAATTACAAAAAAATCGAACAGAAAATGGTCTGTCTGTCTGTCTGTCTGTCTGTCTGTCTGTCTGTCTGTCTGTCTGTCTGTCTGTCTGTCTGTCTGTCTGTCTGTCTGTCTGTCTGTCTGTCTGTCTGTCTGTCTGTCTGTCTGTCTGTCTGTCTGTCTGTCTGTCTGTCTGTCTGTCTGTCTGTCTGTCTGTCTGTCTGTCTGTCTGTCCGTCCGTCCGTCCGTCCGTCCGTCCGTCCGTCCGTCCGTCCGTCCGTCCGTCCGTCCGTCTGTCTGTCTGTCTGTCTGTCTGTCTGTCTGTCTGTCCGTCTGTCTGTCTGTCCATCTGTCAGTCTCCTCCTCTTCCTCATGCCGACCAGAGGAACTTGGCCTGGCTTGGAACTTCGAACATCCCACTGGCTCCGAACAAACAACTGGAGGAGCTGAATGAACAGGAAACATTCAGTCAAAGGAAAATGCACATCAGTGTGTGTGTGTGTGTTCCTGTGTAAAACTACTGAATACTGCTGAGAATAAAGCATGGCCCAGTCAAAATGTCTTGTTTACCTTTTTCCAATTAGTAACATTTTTAGCTAGATGTTATTCTGCACAATATATATGATATTATTATACACAGACTCTTTATGACGCAATCTTTAGTTAAACCTGCTCCTGAACTGGACTGGAAATTGTAAACATAATTTATCCAGACGTGCGTAGGAACACAGTCTCTCTCTCTCTCTCTCTTTACCTTTAGTCTTCCATGAAATCCCCGTCACCTGCAGCGCCAGACTGGCTCATGGCAAATGTTTGAGCCTGGAGCCGTAGTACTTCCATCGCTCTGATTCTGGCTGCAGGGGGATTGACAAGTTGAACCTAGAATTAGCACCTTGCAGTTACTCACATTAAAAGTAACTGAACTGAAATGCTTTTTATAACTACAGTGCAGATCCTGGAGCATGGGTATCATGGCTGTGTTGAAATGACTGTACTAATCAGAGTATATTGATAACTGACATTAAGAGCTAAACTCAAATGAATACATGCATAAAAATATTCTTTCGAGTTCGTGTTTACCTGCTTGTGCCTCGGGAGGCATAATATGAGGCAGAGGCTGCGCCGGGACGGCAGGCTGCGCCGGGGCGGCAGGCTGCGCCGGGGCGGCAGGCTGCGCCGGGGCGGCAGGCTGCGCCGGGGCGGCAGGCTGCGCCGGGACGGCAGGCTGCGCCGGCGCGGGAGCCTGAGGCTGAGGCGGAGACCTTGAGAAGACAACAGCAAACAAATGAGTACACACATTTTCAATTAACTGCCTCTTTTAATCTTTATGTTATCATTTTAAATGAGCACTGAACTATATAAGGGTACTGTTGACACAAAAGCAAAGAAATCAAGTTTTTGTCCATTTAAAACCAAGAACAGGCCAAGTGCTGATACTAAAAATAAATTAAAAATCAAGTATACATTTTTTCCAGTTAACAAAAAGGACAGGGAAAATACCATTAATGAAAACAACAAACGAAACTACAGTCTTCTTCAGGCTAAATAATTGTGATTTAAAAAAAGACGTTTGTCAGGCAATAGGATAACTTTTCGCTTTTAAACTCGTTAAAAAAAAGTTTAAACCATATTTTTGTAATGGATTCTAGAATCCTGCGCACGGGTATAAACGTGTATATGAAGTGCAGCGCTGCGCCAAGGCTGCCTCGCAGCGATCGTTTCGGCGTCAAGTCTATTTTTTGCGCTTGACGCGAGCGTATCGCTGCAGGAAACACACTGAAAAATTATTTTAAACAATATTGATGACATATTTTATATGATATAAATGATAAAATATGCATCCCATAGTTTGTATTCCCCTTCTGTTGTCCTGGAGTTTTAATTTGACCATTTTACCAATGGCATTATTAAATGTCCCCCTCTGCCCATCAATACAGACACACAAGCAGTCATAAAAATTAAAATAGAGGGGGGGGGGGGCGGCTTGAGTGGAGGGTACGTCATTTACACTCGACCCCCGACATTGACGGACCAAACACCGGAGAAGTTCTTCAACATGGATGACACTAAATTAATACTAGAAGTTGAGAAGTACAACGTGTTGTATGATCCTCGCAACATTTTATATAAAGACAACTTAAAAAAAGACAAATGCTGGGACGCCGTCGCAGTCAATGTTGGAGCAACAAGTAAGTAGATGCATTTATACTACTGGGTCAACGGGTCTGCTAAAATTGCAATGCGTTTTCCATTTTTCGAAAATTATTTCATACTAATGACACATAGCTGGTGGTATATTTGTTTAACATACGGCAGTATCAACCCTGTGTAATCACATTTTAACAATAGGCTACAGGGCCCATGGAGGCCCCTCTTTTCTCCCTCCCCCAGTGCCATTACCACTTTGTAAGCAAAATGTGCTAACCTAAAAACTCACTCTCTAACTATGATGATTAAATGCCGTTTTTACTGTAGGCTGATAACAGCAAAAGTATGTGATATTATAACACATGAAGCCATAGGTGAAACTACTTTCTTTAGAAATATGAAGTCATTCACTTAAAGTAGTACTACTGTGCAATGTGTGTTCATAGTCTTCATATTAACCACATAATCTCTCTATCAGGTTATTCAAATGTGTCAGTACAAGACAATAAATAAATATTTACATGTATTTTGATGATTTGGGGAATCAAATAACACTGTTCCACATTTGTGATGTTATGTTGGCAGTTATAGTTCTAGAGTAGGCATCAAAATCAACACGAGTACTCACATAAAGCATGTTATGGAATGGCATAATACTAGTATACGATTTATGTTTGATTGTAGTAAATGTGCTAGTTCAAGTAAAAGATTGGCATTTATTTAATACCATAAACAATCTAATATCCTGGGCAGTACAGTTCTAGAAGCAAATACTTTTGTCCTCCTCCATAATGAAAGTTATGTTGAGTAAAATATACTTTTCAACCAAGTTTGTACCTGTACTTTAGTATTGCAAAAATTAATAATAACAATTTGAGGTTTTTCAAAAACTTTTATTTAAAGCAGACAATAAACAAAGAGGAAACGGTGCCAAATAAAAGTTAAATTTCCTACAGCATGCGGTCCTGCCAGGACACTCTTCCTTCAGGGGAGTTGAAGAAAGCACAGAGCTTCTCTCTGACGTCATAAGCTTCTCTGCTTCCTCTATTTCCCCCCATGTTCCTAGCATCCTGCAGGTGCTCGCCTCGCTCTTCAGCCTCATCCAACCATCTTTGACTCTCTGATGGGTTGAGGAGGTAGTTGTGGAGAATACACACAGCCATGATAACTGAGTCCACATTGTCTGGCTTCATGTTTATTCTGGTGTACAGCACCCTCCATCTCGCTGCCAAAATCCCGAAGGCGCACTCAACAACCATTCTGGCCCTGGAGAGTCGGTAGATGAAGATGCTCCTCCATCTTGGAAGGTGCTTCCCTGGAAATGGCCTCATCAAATATTTCTTCAGAGGGAAAGCAGCATCTCCCACCATGGTGAACGGAACGCAGTGTTGTTGGTCAGAGCCTGGCAGAGGACAGTCGGCAGGAACCTCCAGGGTTTTTGCTTCCATGCCCTTTCCTAGATCTGAGTCAGAGTATGCTCCTCCATCACTACATCTGCCATAGTCCCCCACCTGGACGGTTATAAACCTGTAGTCAGCATCTACAAGCGCTAACAAGGCAATGGAGAATGTCTTTTTGTAATTAAAAAACAAACTGCCAGACTTGTGTGGTGCTGTTATCGTTACATGCTTCCCATCGATGGCCCCCAGGCAGTTAGGAAAGTTCCACTTGCTCCAGAAAGTGTACCGACTGGAATACAGTGCTGCTTCCCAGTCGATACTGGAATGCCAGGCTGGCAAACGTTTCTCCTGTGGCAAGGAATCTGTGGAAATAAGGAAACAAATTGTTAATTTTTACTCTGTGTTACAGTGGAAGATTGCAAGAGGAGGTGGAAGCAATTGCGGGACGCCTACGTTAAAAGTAAAAATAAAAATGTCCCAAGTGGCTCTGCAGGTGGGACAGCTCGGGAATGGAAGTACATGTCTATTATGTCATTTTTAAATCAACACTTGCAGTCAAGAAGGTTGGTGGTTATTATTGTCAATGTCTATCATGTTCATTGTTGTATATGGAGCTGAAAATCTAAATGAAACAGCTTTTTTTAAACAAAATTCAATATTAAAAACATCTTTAGTTAATGCTGTTATTCAAAATGTTAAGGTATGCGTTTATATAACTGTGTTCATTTTATATTTATTTTCAGCTCAAGAAGTAGTCTCCAGACTCGGCAAGACAGCCCCCTGGACTTCGGCTGTGAGGAAGATGAGGAGGAGGCAGGCCCATCCACACTGCCTTCAAGGCCTGCCACTCAGACACACATGTCCCGACCCTCCTCTCCGTACCTCACAGAGGTTGAGCAGAGGACTGCTTCCATCCCACATCACCCCCGAGTGCAAGCCCGGACATCAGGGTCAGCCACTAACCCCAGTCAGCCTGGCAGAAGGGAGAAAAGGCGGGGATCCTCATCTGCCATGGCTACTGAGCAGCAGCTTGTAGACATATTAACAGCAGAAAAAGTCCCTTAACCACCCCATGTACCAACAGATAACGAGGAAATGTACTTTTTCGCCCTCAGCCTGGTCCCAAAGCTGAAACGACTGCCTGTTAGGACCCAGGCACGGGCTCAAATACACATACTCCAGTACCTCACAGACTTAGCTGAAAAAGAAGATCAACACACCCAAAATCCACCATCTACTTATTCAACAGCAACCCAGCATTGGCAGCAACATACTAGCCAGCCACAAACTTCCGCCTTTCAGGTCTATCCATCTTTGCAACACAACCAACAAGTTTACACTCCACCCCCGACAACATATCCAGGTCACTTCTTAATGAGCTGCATGACCCCTCTTCTCCAACACACTTCTCTCATGTTGATTTATAATAAAACAAAGTAACCACCAACATATGTATGTACCTGTATTGCTATTTTATATTCTATTTTATATTTCTGTGTATTTCTGAATGTTTATTTTGTTCTTACAGCTTTGTATTTAATTAAAATGTTAAGTGTGTTTCACTATGGTAATAACAGTGTCCTGATTCTGTTTTTTAGAATAAGTAATAGAAATTACCTCAGTGTTACAGCAAGCCGTTGTTCTGGTTCGATGGCTTCTCTGTAATTTGTTGATTGCCTGGTTACATCAGGCCCGATCGAGGAAAGAAGATGATCCATCTTCTCAGCGTCCATTCGGAAGTACATCAAATGACGATGCACTAGATAGATAGATAGATTACTTTATTCATCCCCGAAGGGAAATTAAGTTGTCATAGCAGCCGGTATATATGAATACAATAAAATACAATACAATAGAATAAAGTAAAAAAATATTGAGGTAGAAAGAATACAAAAACAGAAGCACAAGATAAAATAAAATAAAATAGGTAGATAAGGTGCATTGGCAAGATGATGGTAATAGTACTGATGATATGATGGTTATGTTATTGTTAGACAGTATATAAAAATAGTACAGCATATATAGCAGTATATAGTAATAATGGCAGCAACAGTAAATATAATAGTAAAAGTAATATAATGATAATAATTATAACATGTACACATGTATAAGTATGTGTACATAGGCTTATGTATACAAAGAATATACAGAGAGTATGAAACAATATATGATATATAGTAGAGGTATGAATATAAGTATTTGACTATAAGGAAAGTAAACAAACACATAACTACGGTTGTAATATCTCTACTGTAGAAAAAAGTGGACATAAATAGACTACAGTGCTTATCCAGGAAGAGATACAACGTTTAACGTTTTAAAGTACAAAGTTATTACTCACCCATGACAAATATCAGCTGTTTGTGTGATCACGGAGAGGAATCGCAGGATGACCGCCGCAGAGAAAAGCGTGTCTGTTGTGACCAGCCTGGCGCCTGCGCACTAGGATATATACGCGACGCTTACGCGAGGCTTCAGCGTCCCGTGTGACCAGCCTAGCGCCTGCGCACTAGGATATATACGCGACGCTAACGCGAGGCTTCAGCGTCCCGTGTGACCAGCCCGGCGCCTGCGCACTAGGATATATACGCGACGCTAACGCGAGGCTTCAGCGTCCCGTGTGACCAGCCCGGCGCCTGCGCACTAGGATATATACGCGACGCTAACGCGACGCTTCAGCGCCCGGTGTAAACCCGGCGTGAGATCACTCGCTGTGAGTGAAGCTGCCTGTTGTGTGAAAGCTAACTGTCAGCAATAACTCACCGATCTGGGTCCGTCCTCTCCGACATCTTGATGAATGCCGTTGATGTTTTCAAATCTACCCGGGAAAAGTTTTTCAGGAAAGGGCGGGGCTCCGGGATGTGTTCAGGTGTATCACGGAGAAAATACACCTGCCGAGTCCAGTCTCTCAAATGTTAGGAAATGAAATTCATAGAACTTTATAAAACACTTTATAAGAGACACAGGAGGCGTGAAGACGTGACTGTTGTTATCAGGAGGAATCTCCCCAGTGGCTCATCACCTGAGGGCTGAGTTCTAATCTGATCAGTGACTCCACAGTTACTTTCTATTGTGTTGATTCAACACAGAGTTTCACAGACACTATTGGGAAGCAACAGACACATCTGCTCATTGTGACCACACACTTCAGCTCCTCTCATGTGAACTCTCTCCACAGCCGCTGCTCTAATCTTGACTTTTGATAAATCATCACACTCAGATGTTCTTCTCACTGCTTCACTAAATATATAAATGTTATTTAATTTAGTATTATAGTTATAAAAGTATCTTATTGTGATTAGAACGGAGCCTGTAAGGGAACTAATGAAGTTGACACTGCTGTAAAATGTGTTAAGCTCAATTTTCTGTTTATTTGAAAGGAATCTGTAAATTTCTTTCATTACATAGATTTTTACTTTTGAAAAACGTTTTAAAGCTCAAACCTTTATATTGGAATTAGGTCAAATTGTTTTGTGTAATGTGAAACTGATGAAATGTTCCTCAGCTCTGCAGATTACGTGTGTGTTCGATCTCATTGGTTTCAGAGACAATAAACTAGATCAATAGATAAAGTAGATAAATAAAGTAGAATGGCACCAGATCTCCACCAAGGCCCAACTGTCCCTCAAATTACATCAAGCTGCATTAAATTACACACACGCACTCATTACAAAGATTTCATTCATCTAAATATCAAAATACATGAATTATTCTCAGTGAAAGTCTTGGAAAAAATGTAATATTTAGTTATTCACAAACAACTAACAATGTAAATCAAACCAGTTCATCAGCAGCTTGTTGTTTGGACGATACAAAGAGTGATTGAATGAGCTGGAGCTTTTCTGAATTAATAGGATGTGAGTTCATGAAGAGAAACGAGAACAAAGACTTTTATCATCTCATCAGAGACTTTACTCCAGCTCTGTTTTCATGTGGTATAACAAATAAAGTTCAGGTTGAGAAAA